>NC_069506.1:206360498-206607998 GCF_027579735.1 Bombina bombina
AAGAGGATTAACAGGAGCCTGCAAGTCATTCAACAAGAGAGACTTTACACTACCACCATACTCCTCCTTCTATAAGCTAAATGTGAAAGTGATGAGAAAAGGGGCAGCTACGAGACCTGAACTTTGAACACAACTATCCATTGAGTATGGGGTAATAAGAGTTATGAACAAAAATTCTTAATTAGCACTTAGAGATCCTGAGAATAAACTAGCACAAGAATTGTATAAAACAGCTGCATTACAAGGAAGACCCCATAAAAGATTCATTTTACCACCCACTGAACGCCTCAAGATGAAAAATAAATCACAAACAGTAAAGGAGTGCCTTTCAAGGTCTCAATCAAAGCATAAAGGACTTGATAAAAGTATCTCTAACCCTATAACTAGCCCGCAAGCACAGAGCTCAGAAATACCTGAAGGAGCCAGAACAGAAGAACCAAACAAAGAGCTTCTACAGCAGATTAAATCTCTATTTCAAGAAGAATTCAAGACAGCCCTATCAGAAATAAAACAAGACCTCAGGGAAATAGGTGAGAGAACTGCTGAATTAGAGGAAAAACTGGACAATGTGACTGAGGAAATCCCTATATTGAGAGACTCCATCCAAGATAATTCGACATACATCAGCAGGCTTGAAGAACAGATAGAGGATCTAGAAAATAGATCAAGAAGATCTAACTTGAGAATCCGGAACCTCCCAGAGACTTACAAAAATTTAGAGGAAACCATTACTGAGTTGTTCACACAACTAGTCCCAGATATTGATCCAACTACCCTCCTCATGGACAGGGAACATAGGGCCCTCACAAGACCTCAACAAAATGCAAACAGGGACATAATCCTGAAAATGCACTATTACCACGTCAAAGAAAGAATCCTAAAAGCAGCCAGAGATAAAAAATGCATAGAATTTGAAGGACACAACATTCAAATATTCACAGATCTTGCTCCTATCACACTCAGAAAAAGAAGGGAAATTAAACCAATTACAGCCCTAGTGAAGGAACACATAAAATATAGGTGGAATTTCCCTTTCAAACTTCTTTTCTCATACCAGAATGGAAGTTACAGCTGCAATACCCTAGAAGAGGGGAGAGTACTGCTTCACCGTCTTCAAATCCAAGCTGACATACCAACAACTCCTACTGGACCTTCACCACCAAGAAAATCTTTCCAGAAGGAATGGATACCAGTGGGAAGAAGTGGCAAAGCAAAAAAACAAAGAATTGCTTCCAAACAGGACACTGGTGAAGCTGACTCGGATGAGACTGAGAGCACTTTGTCCTGAGAGCTAAGTAGAATATAATTCATTGAGTGTAACAAGACTAACTCACTTTAAACAGAAACTGTTTCTTTAAGATGGGCCATGCCCAATGCGGACTATCATGTTATCTTTTCCTTGTTTTACAGGTTTAGTATTGTTATGTTTCTTTTCTTCCTTATTTAGCTACACTTGAGCTCTATTACCTATGAGCCACATTTGTTATACAACCCTTACCCTTGAAAGGTATGACTCCCGTATTAACATCTTATCTACCTCAGCCAACTTAAGGCACACTAAAGCTTTTTGCCTGGTAGGCAGAATGAGATATAACTAACCTCCTAGAGGGTTCCTTACATTATACTCCCCATATCCCCCATTAAGAGGGATTAATGATGTTTATTCCAGTTACATGTTTTCTCAGGATCTCCCCCCCCATCCTCACCCTCCCCCATCCACCCCTGCACCCCCCCCCAAACCTCACCCCCCCAAACCCCCCCCTCCCTCCGATATACTTATCTCTATGCTCAAAGATAAGCTAAAATTGAGTTTGGGTTTCAAAGTTTCCTAAATGTTATTGTTTTTTCAACTCACTTACACAATGTTATTTCCAATGTTGATTCTCAGAATACTATTGTTATATCTTTGGTCATTTTTTTATTGGTTACTCCATGCTACCTATAAGGTGATTTATATGTCACTCACTACAAAAGCATTAACTACCGACAAGAAACCTGCTAGACTAGACTTATTTCTTAACTTTCATAAAGGTTTGATATGCTTTTCAGTGGCGAGAACTGGGACTGGCCTGGTCTGTGGGGCCCCCCCCCTCAATTGGAAGAAGTTCTGACACAACCCCAAGAGATGTACAGGTACCACATTATGAAAATTCCCCCTAAACAGCCCCCATGTCTATAAAAATAATTTCGCATAACGTTAGGGGTTTAAACTCAGACATCAAAAGGAAAAAAGCAATTTTAGAATATAAAGCCATGAATGCTAAGATAGTGATGCTTCAGGAAACACACTTTACATCCATGTTTACCCCCAAATACTGGGACAAAGTATACCCTACACAATTCCACGCCATTGGCCTGAAAAAGAAATGTGGAGTTTCAGTGCTAATCCACTCATCCCTAAACTTCCATGAGGAATCTATAATAAGAGATAGAGAAGGTAGATACATCATAATACAGGGTTCTATTCACAACACCCCAATACTGTTGGTGAATGTATATGCTCCCAACAAGCTACAATCCAATTTTATCTCCAAACTCAGCAAACACTTAACATTGTGGAAAAAATATAAAACCATAATAGGAGGTGACTTCAACCTCACCATGAATGATAAAATTGACAGATCCTCACAAGCTTCCACACATACTAACTCAACCACAAAATCAAATAAAATATTACTCGATTTCACTTTAGACCATAACCTGACAGATAGTTGGCGAGCGATGAATCAAGGGGTACATGACTACACATATTACTCCCCCATGCACGCATCACAATCAAGAATAGATTACATATTCGTAAGCCAAATTCTAGTCCCCCTAATAGTCAATACAACCATTACTAATTGCTCTTGGTCAGACCACTCTATAGTGGAGACCACGATGGCGGGACTAGTTAACCCACAAAGAACAAAATCCTGGACACTCAATGCATCACTACTAAGAGAAGGCCCAACTTTAGAATTGATTAAGCAACAAATTGCTGAATTCATAGAAATTAACAATAACTCTATTAACAATCCAGCACTAGAATGGGGGGCATTGAAAGCCTACACACGAGGCCTACTTATATCCGAATCTAGCAAACAAAAAAAGCAACGAGAGGCTAGACTGCTAAGTTTAAAATTAGAGACTAATAGACTTAGGTCACAACTAGGAAACAATCCTTCACGTACACTAACTACCCAGCTTAAAACCAAAAACGCAGAATTAGATTCACTCTTAAATTCAGAGGCCATCAGATCAATAAGAGTAGTCGACACACAATACTATATTTATGGAAACAAGCCGGACCGGATGCTAGCAAATAAATTGAAGGAGATTGTCAGGGCCACAACCGTCCCACAAATACAATGCCCAGATAATAAGATCACTAATGACCCTCAAGATATTGCTAACTTATTTGCAGATTACTACAATAAATTGTATAATATTCCTAACTCACATAAAGGCAAAAATAAAACACCAGACTTAATTTCGTTTCTTGGAGATAGTAAACTACCAACACTAACAGAGGAGGAATTGGACTCCTTAAATCTCCCCATAACACAAGAAAAAATAAAACTTAGTATCAAAAACCTTAAAGGATCTAAAGCCCCAGGCCTTGATGGTTACCCTGGCATTTTTTACAAAACACTACAACCATTACTAGTACCACAATTAGTTAAAGTATTCAACGCTATGATGCAGGGCAAGGAAATACCAAGAGAAATGTTGATGGCCAGAATTTCAGTGATCCCAAAACCAGGCAAGAACAAACATCATTGCCAAAATTATAGGCCCATCTCCCTGATTAATCAGGATATCAAACTATTTACCAAAATTCTAGCAAATCGTCTAAACCCACTTCTCCTTAAATTAATTCACCCAGATCAGGTAGGATTTATATCTCAAAGGGAAGCCCCAGATAACACGAGAAAAATTATAGACCTTATTAACGTAGCCACTGTGGGACGGGTGCCTTCTCTGTTTCTATCTTTGGACGCAGAGAAGGCATTCTATAGAGTTGATTGGGGTTTTATGTTTGCAGTACTTGAAAAGGTAGGCATCAAGGGGGAGTTCTATGATGCTATCAAATCACTATACTCCTTCCCGACAGCTTTCGTTAAATTATCAGGCTACCAATCTTCACCAATACATATTAACAACGGCACCAAACAAGGTTGCCCGTTATCCCCACTTTTATTTGCTTTAAGCATTGAACCACTGGCTATCAAAATCAGAGAAAGTAGGGACATATCAGGAATTGAGGTGGGACACTCTGAACACAAGATCTCCCTATTTGCGGATGATGTGATATTGACATTAACAAAACCACTACTATCCCTTCCACTAGTCTATAAAATCATCCAACAATTCGGGACTTTATTGGGCTATAAAATTAACGGAGATAAATGCGAAGCCCTGGGAGTTGGAATTCCAGCCCACACCAAAAAATTAATAGAGCTTAACTTCTCATTTGGATGGCCCAAGAAGTCCATTAAATATTTAGGAATCCATCTCTCTAGCAATATACACTCTCTATACAATATAAATTATCTTCCCATGTTTAAGAAAATCAGAGCCCTTTTAACTAAATGGATGAAACTTAAAATCTCCCTATATGGTAGAATTATCTCGGTCAAGATGTCTCTGTTACCCAAATTATTATACTTATTTCGCTCCTTACCCATCACCCTTCCTCATTCTGACTTACATAAGCTTCAAAAAGACATCATACGATTTGTGTGGCAGGGGAAACGAGCCAGAATCAATAAAACACTCATGTGTTCCCCCAAAAAGATGGGAGGAGTGGGTCTCCCAAATCTAATTCCATACTATTACTCGGCCCGCATCGCCCAAACTTTACACTGGTTCAAAACTAAAAACAATTCACAATGGCTAAACATTGAATCTGCTGTTATGAACACTATACCACTCTCACACCTATTATGGACCCCAGATACCCCCACCACTCATAAGAAAAGCGAATTCATAGCAATTCAACATACCTTACACATTTGGAAGATAGTGAACTCTAGATTTCCATTACTAAATAAAAGATCAGCGATCACACCATTGATAACCCAAACTTCCTCATTTGATAGCACTGTACAACAGAAATGCCATAACAAAGGGCTTTACAGGATTGCAGATGTATATAAAGAGGGTAAAATGATTTCCTTTACACAATATCAGGCCCTAGACACAGAAGATAGGAATATCTGGCACCATTACCTCCAACTAAAATCTAGAGTATATCAAATCATGGGGACCGAGAGAGCCCCCGTAACCACCACATTAGAAAAGCTCTGTCTGGCTGATTATCACATAAGAGGCGGAATTTCAACCCTTTACACCTTATTTAACAACCCCCCTCCAGATATCAAACCCTCCTTAATGTTAAAATGGGAAAATGACACAGGGAGGACTTGGTCAATTGGGACTTGGAGAGAAAATCTCAGCGATGGTTTATCTTTTACACAAAACGCAACCCTCAAAGAAAATTTTATCAAAGTAGCCTTCAGATGGTATTTATTCCCGACTAGATCAGGGGGAGGAGGGGACCCCTTAACCAAGTTCTGCTATAGAGGATGTGGGGAGCTTGGGACATACCCACATATGTGGTGGGAATGTAGATACGTTAAAGAGATATGGGATCAAGCCTCAAATTTCATGAGCAAGATCTTCGAAAAAACAATAAAGCTAACCATGGAACAAGCTCTGCTCCACTTCCCGATCCCGGGGCTCTCTAGACACAATAACAAACTAGGAAGATGGGTATGTACAATAGTTAGACTAGGTATAGCCCAATTGTGGAAGGGACTCCCCCCGAGCTTCGAACTGATAAAAAAAAAGATGATATACCATTTTGATAAAGCAAGTGCCTCAGCAGAATACCTAAATGATAAAAAAACATTCCTGTTACAATGGGAACCTTTCATACACTACCATGAGGCTTCCAGGAGGAGGGGGGGGCGGACACGGACTAGGCCAGACGAAATGTTGTTTGTAGCATCTACACTGAATGTTCGGAATGAACTGTATTAACTTCGAACCTGTATAACATAACGTGTATTTTTGGAGTATTTACTCTATTATTGGAATGACCTTTGACTATTGGAATGTTTGATCATTGATATATTGTATTTGTAAAATTCTTGAATAAAATCTTTTCAACATAAATAGGAATAATTTATTTAATAAGAGTTAATTTATTTCGTTAGATTTAAATTATATTTAATTTAGGGGGGGTGTTAGTGTTAGGGTTAGACTTAGCTTTAGGGGTTAATACATTTATTAGAGTAGCGGTGAGATCCGGTCGGCAGATTAGGGGTTAATTATTGTAGGCAGGTGGAGGCGACGTTGGGGGCGGCAGATTAGGGGTTAATAAGTATAATATAGGGGTCGGCAGTGTTAGTTCTGTTCTGCGGCTGGAGTTTTGTCGTTAGATTTCTAACGCTCACTTCAGCCAAGACTCTAAATACCAGCGTTAGAAAGATCCCATTGAAAAGATAGGATACGCAATTGACGTAAGGGGATCTGCGGTATGGAAAAGTCGCGGCTGGAAAGTGAGCGTTAGACCCTTTCCTGACTGACTCTAAATACCTGCGGTAGCCCAAAACCAGCTTTAGGAGCCTCTAACGCTGGTTTTGACGGCTACCGCCAAACTCTAAATCTAGCTGTTAGGAAGCAATATTTAAAGTAGTGGGGACAGAACCAGAATGCTCTATCATGAAAATAAATTAATGTGGAAGGCAAATAACAATGAAGGATTTAAACACAAAAATCTTAAAAAAAGAATAGGCAGGTAAATACATAAAAAGAGAACCTTCATTAAATACAACCAAGAAAATAAGCAGCACTAAACAGTATTAAATCTCACCCCCTCCACCAGACAAGGCCAAAGCAAACAAAGGAGCACTATGAATCCACTAAATAGTGGGTGGAAAAACAGCAATGTGCACTAACCTGTCACAAGTCTGTAGCACAGAGGTGAGAAACTGTTGTGAATATGCAAACACGCTCAACCAAAAACATAAACTAAGCCAACATGAGCAATGAAACTAAACATGTGAGGAACCCAAACAATGCCGACACGCTAAAAAACCCAAGTCAAAGACATAGGGTGCATATAATAAAAATGTAGGTTCCTGCAACCCAAATTCCCATAATGGACATATAAGGAAAAAATCATGTCATAATATTCAACTGGCTATGATGTACAGCAAAAGGTGGAGTAACTAAAAGCCTAGAGACTATGTGAGTGCCCACATAAATAAACTACATACTTACCTAATAGCAAACCACACTACTGGACATACTATCTACAGGGAAAAAAATGCTTCCAGTAGATACTGTAGCTAATCCAGTGCTGCATGCATGACAGCAGAGGATCTGAGTATGTGGAGTATAACTATGATCCAATAGGAGGCAACTAGGGACTGGTCTTCACAACACCTGTAGCAGGCCTGTGACTAACTGACACTTGATGTAATTGTGCCACTACCCAAGACTCCATAAACTTCCCTCTGTCCAAACAGTAGCTTTCTGAGGGGAAAATGGACCTCAAATTGTTCTGAGAACCTCACAGAAGAACACCTGCAGCACCCCCTTCATCCTGCGGAAGCAAAGATAAGACTAGTTAACATGTAAGATGGGAAGGTTTTTAAGGGCTTTTGGAGTTTTGGGTAATCTTTGCCTCCTCCTAGTGGCCAGGAGTGGAGTAATGGCTCCTGGACTCTCACCATCTTTATGAAAGAAAATGTTACATTGTGGACCAGATTATGAGTGGTGATATTGCACTCAAAAGTGTAATTCCAGCACATACTAATGTGCGCTGGTATTGCAAGTTGTCAGCTATGCGAACGCAAGCTTGCGTTCGCATTGCTGGGAAGCATTGCTCTTATGAGAGCGTGCTTCCATAGGCTCCAACAGGAGCCTCGTTCTGATGCCGTCAGAGATGGAATCAGAACCTCGCACAGGGAAGGGTTAAGTAGTGCATTGATGGCAGAAAATATTTAAATATACATGTATATGACTATATACATATATATTTGAAAAAGCCCAGAGGAACGGGTGAAACGCGTAGAAATAACAGCTGATTATCCTGTCAAAAGAACGAACCTTCTCTGCTTAATTTCTAAACTAGGTACCTAGCTGAACCACGCGTGACACACGTTAAGTGAGGGACTTTTCTTTTGTTGAACAAAGCGGATACACACAAGCACACAACAACGGTAATTATCGGGCTTCTGAGCCTTTTACAAGACTACAGCTGTACTGGGAGGACAGACCTGCTACAGACGCAGGTAAATACCAGACACAGATTATCGGGCTTCTGAGCCTCTCACAAGTCCCCAACCATGCTGGAAGGACAGACCTGCAACAGATGCAGGTAATACCAGACACAGATTGGATTACGGTAGTCACGGACACATGACAAGACACTAAAGGTAACAATTTGTTGTTTGAGCAGTCAGCGGAGTGAAAATTGTGTCATAAGAACGGACCTGCTTAATGCAGGTAAGATCAGCCCATGACTTTTGAAACAGTCCGACTAAGTTACAAAATAGAGAGCGGGGAAAGTGCCCTATTATTGTGACTTTGTGAACTTGGTCATCTTTGGCTGTTTTTTAAAACAAGGATATCCTCTCCTGAAAGTGGAATGGGCTTTTGCCTAATAGTGCGATAGATAGAAGTATAGGCAAAAGCCCTTTCCACTTTCAGCCTGCATTGCCTGCAGCGCCACCTACAAGCCAGCCCATAGCCTTCCTAACCCAGACATCCCAACTCTTCCTGAAGTTCAGGGAGTCTCCCTGATTGTAATAGCGGCTCCCTGATGCCAGCAAATGGAATGCAATATCCCTGAAACTCCAAGTACCATGATCCAATGTGGCCCAAATCCAGAAAAGTGTTTCTTTAAGGAATGTCTCTAGTTGCTGGGACGTTATAGAACCCTCAAAGCATGCACTAGTAACCAAAAAGCCCCCACTTATTCCAATAAAATAAAAACACAAATACTACCTTATTTATTGCATGTAATTAAACTTCGTATTCTAAAATATTTAAGCATTGAACAAGCATACAATCACTGGAAAATAGGTTTGTTGTATGTGGTTGTGCAATAAAGCTACTTTTTTTAATGTGACTTTAGTGGGAAACTACGTTAATGATAAGTCTCTATCCTATTTAGGGTTTCAAGGTGTCCAATATATAACTGGGAGGGGGGTTGTGGCGCAGTACCAGTGCACCCACCTCCCTGAAATGAGTTTTTGCAGGTTGGGATGTCTGCTAACCGCACAGTTCTTATTGTGCGAGTGAGAGCCAGCTGTCACATGACACTCGCACACTAAGAGCTGACTGTGTGTGTGGGAGGAGGAGCATCACTTCAATCAGTTCAGAGTCAGACTTCAGATAGTGACATGAGGAGGAGCAGAGGAGAGCAGATAAGCTGCTGGAACAGTTAGCTCCTGTTAGGTGAGGCAATAAATATACTGTATATAACCGGTAAACTGTCTGCAGAAGTGTATAGAAGGTTGCAGACTCAGTCTCAGGCAGAGAGAATGTGGGGGGAGGGGATTGCATTTTGTGTACAGAGGTTGCATCATTACACTGATTCTGTATTTTTTGCACAGGGCTTTTTTCAGGCAGAATACAAACTTTTCAAATCCTGTCAGAGCAGCCACTGCACAATCTGCAATCCCATCCCCCCACATTCTCTCTGCCTGAGACTGAGCCATACACACAGACTGAAGGGAGTGAAAGCAAAAAACAGAGGTAAGGGGAGCCAGGGGTTTGCTATGCTTAATTACATGATTTATGCTATAGTGCCAGCCTGACTTTTCTTGCCCTATATATGCCAGATCCTTACTGTCTCTGTTTAGTTTATAACAGTTTTGAAAGTTTAATTTTCATTATTTTTCAATTATTTCCTCAGCTTACAAATTTGAACAGTTTAGTTTATTTAACCCATTTGCTCCTACATGTTATGAGCAAACTTAAATTTTCTCATAACAACTTGTAGGAGCAAATGTCAGGTAACAAATATAATAATAAATATGAGTCATGCAGCTTCCTAATCACACACACACACACACACACATATATATATATATTCATACTTTTAATTTTATAAATATATATATATATATATATATATATATATATATATATATATATACACTGGGTACAAGAGTCCTGTTACTGTGTTACTGGGGCAGTATATATGTGTATGCATATATTTATATATGTACATATGTGTATATATATATACATATATATACTGGGTACAAGAGTACTGTCACTGGGGCAGTATAACGACTTTTATATATATATATATATATATATATATATATATATATATATATATATATATATATATATATATATATAATATGATATTACATATATATATATATATATATATATATATATATATATATATATATATATATATAGTGAAGATTGGAGTAGCCGTGTTAGTCCAGTAGATAGATGCTCAAAAAACAAAGTATTGCAGTATGCAGTGATACCTTTTTTATTGGACTAACATAATATTTAAAAGACAAGCTTTCGAGAGTTTTCCTCTCTTCCTCAGGTCTAAAGCAATACTGATCATTCTGATACACATCACATACAACAAATGGAAGGGAGGGAGGGGGGTGAGAGGGGGGTCATAAAAGCAGAGAATGTGTCTGAAGGAGAATATAGCTGAGAATAGCCAGAAAGAATAAATAAACAGAGGAGAGTAAATAGGCCAGATGAGAGGAAAAACAAAAAGGAAAAAGAAACTAATATAGGACAATAAGATGAGAGATTATAGAAAGTTATGGTAGTGTGTGAGAAAGCCAGAGTCTACATTAAGTCCTTCATTTCTGGTATTGAAATGTGTGATCATTTTTATCTCAAACGTCTTTCGTTCATGAGAGTCTTTGAAATTCCCTTTAAGAATTTTAATCCTGAGGTTAAGGATGGAGTGACCAGTCTGGGTGAAGTGATGACCAACAGGGGTACAATATTCATTTTCCTTGTGGTTTTTGATTGAGTGTCTGTGTAGATTCATTCTGAGATGCTACTTTAGGCCAGTTTCTCCAATGTAGCAACCTCTGTCACACGCTGTACACTGTATCATGTACACCACATTAGCAGATGAGCACAAATAGGATCCTTTAATATTGTATGATGCGTTGTTGTGTCTGGCTGTGTTGTTGTCACATATATGTTGACACAGTTTGCAGAGTGATTTGTTGCATCGTGCAGTGCCATTCTGTGTAAGCTTCTGTTCTGTGGTTAATTTGCTGCGGACCAATCTCTGTCTCAGGTTAGGCGGTTGTTTGTATGCTAGTATGGGGGGGTTCAGGAAATATTTTTTTGAGTGTGGGGTCCTCTGAAATTAGTGGTTGTAGCTCTTTAATAATTTTGCGCACTCCATCCAGAGTAGGGTTGTAAGTGACTACTAGAGGGGTTCTTGTTTTGTTTTCCTTTTCTTTGTATTGTAGGAGTCTTTCCCGTGGTGTTTTTAGGGCAGATTTGATTTTTTTAGATATTGTCCTTTCCTTGTAGCCCTTTTGCCTAAATGACTCTGACAGTGTACTCAGGTGCTGATCTCTGTCTTTTGTGTCAGAGCAAATGCGGTGATATCTGATAGCTTGGCTGTAGATGATACCTTGCTTGGTGTGATTGGGATGGAAGCTGGAATTGTGGAGGTAGCTGTACCTGTCTGTGGTTTTTCTGTATATAGATGAATGAAGGATGCCATTGGTGACAGTTATTGTGCAGTCCAAGAAGTTCACACTATGATTTGAAAAGTCCATTTTAAGGTTTATTGACGGGTGAATTAAATGATTTGTGGAAATCTAAGAGGCTTTCTTCTCCTTCTGTCCATATTATGAAAATATCGATGTAACAATAATATGTATATGGTTTGTGGAGCTGAGTACATAAGAATCTGTATTCTAGATACGCCATGAAAAGATTGGCATATTGGGGTGACATTTTTGTGCCCATCGCTGTCCCTGTCATTTGTAGGTAGTAATTGTTGTTAAAACTAAAATAGTTGTGTGTGAGTATGAATTCTATAAGCTGGGCAATAGTTGCACTATCATATTTGTGTGTTGTTTGGTGGGATGAGAGAAATTTACTGCAGGCCTCAATACCATCCTTATGCGGGATGTTGCTGTATAAGGATTCCACATCCATAGTAACTAGTATAGTGTTTCTAGGTAGTTCATTTATCTGGTTAAGTTTATTAAGGAAGTCTGTAGTGTCCTGTATAAAGCTATCAGTCTTAATAACAAGAGGCTTAAGAATGTTTTCTATTAGGCCAGATATTTGTTCAGTGAGTGTTCCCATACCTGTTATAATGGGGCGTCCTGGGTTTCCTGGCTTGTGGATTTTGGGTAGCATGTAGAAGGCACCCATCTGAGGATTGGAAGGTACCAGATTTTCTAATTCTTTCTGTATGTGTTTAGGAAATGTTTTGATAAGTGAGTTTAGCTGAATATTCCTTGGTGGGGTCCGTGTCCAGTTTTTTGTAGTAGTTTACATCAGACAACTGTCTGTAACCTTCTGTAGTGTAGTCCTGGGTATTCATGATAACTACTGATCCACCCTTGTCCGCCGGCTTTATGATGATGTTATTATTATTCATCAAGTTTTTCAGGGCATTTCTTTCCATATGTGAGAGGTTGTAAGCTATTTTTTTCTCTTGTGTGGTGACTAGGGATGCCACTCTCAGGCAAAAACTTTCAATGTAACTGTCCAATTTGATGTTACGTCCTGCTGTCGGTGTAAAATCTTTGTTCTTTTTCCTACCATTATTATCCTGTTTGAGAGTCGTGTTTTTTTGGCATAAAAGAATTCCTTAAGTCTCAATCTTCTGAAAAAGTCTTCCAAGTCTGAATATAACTGGATATGATCAAGATTTGTGTTAGGACAGAATGTTAGCCCCTTGGATAAGACTGATTTTTCAGGAATTGAAAGGTGATGACTAGAGAGGTTTACAATCCCAGTATTGTCCGTGAATTATTTTTGGTAGTTAGCAGGCTCAGTTTGGTTTGGGTCATTGGTAGTTCTGGTTGGAGTAAGCTGTTTTTCAATGGAGCAATCAGTTGATCTTTCATTAGGGCTTTCTTTGTTTTTAGGGCTTTATTTGTGCTGTTTGAGCTCAGCCAGTTTCTTATTCTTTTTCCTGTTGAGATTATTTTGTTGTTTCCTGTAGAAGTAATCCATTTATAATTCCATTGCTTTGGTTTCAGGTGTAACCTGTTTAAGATCTTGAAATAAGGACTGCTTATGAGTATTTTTTGTTTTCTGTCATATAGTTGGTGAATTAGGTTGTTGAGTAGTTTCTCACTAGTTTGTCTGCAGAGATTCTCAGCATATGGTGAGTTGTGGGTAGTAGAAAGTGGGTTCTTAATTCAAAGTCCATTAGGGATTAGATACATTTTCTTACAATGTGTAAAAAAATATATAAGCTTCCATCATAGAAAAGGCACTCGCTGGTCTTTTTGAAAAATGTAGTAATTTATTTATAAATCCTTAGTGGAAAAACATAACGTTTCGGTGTGTCCTCACACAAATGTCACAACAAAATCATGAAAAAATGTGTCCCCAAAGAAACACCTAACATAACTTATCAATACCCACCTTATAGACACATTACAAACAATTCTATCGTACCGGCTCATAGTAACGTCATCACGCTACAGCGTGAGTGTGATACGTCACAGCCAATCAAACGGCCCTATGTTACCATAGTAACCTATACACAAATGAGTAGTCAAGTGTCTAACTGCACGGGACGTTGCTATAATATTAGCAACCAAAGATGCCATCAATTTCTCTAGTAACGAAGGGCACAAAACAGTGCGTATCTTAACATATCACTTTCACTTTTAACCAAATTCGGCACCCAGTATACCGGTATTAGCATCCAGTCCCATGTCCAGAAGGACACCTGCCCCCAATGTGAAGAAATAGTACATAGCAGAAAATTATTAATAAAACTAAACAAACAATTATATACATCTTCTTGCTTTACTATATACACACAGTATTGTGTATAATATTCTTAAAAGGCAACCAACTAAGAAAAATCATGTTTTAGTAACGCCATCCATATAAGACTAATTTTACTTCATATATCAAATATTCCCCCCCTTCATGACTCTGGGGGTATAGGTAGAAACCCGTGGGTGCCCACTAGAATGAACATTCATGTCAGTCCCCATCTGGTATTTTCATCCTATTCAGCCAGCTGAAGGTCCACTAGGTAGTTATTTGGTGTAAAATGGCCCAAAATCCAGGAAGGTGTTCAATCCTCTAGGTATCAGAGTGTCCAAAGTATGGATCCATCTAGTTTCCATTTGTAGGAGCCTTTTGGCTCTATTCCCTCCCCTAGTGAGTGAAGGGACCTGATCTATCAACATTGTTTTTAAGCTAGAGACACCATGATTACATCTCATGAAGTGGCGAGCCACTGGTTGATCCGAATCTCCCTTCCTTAGGGCTTCCCGGATGGCACAGCAATGGTTGTCCATCTTGTCTCTGAAGCTTGTGATAGTCTTACCAATGTAGACCAAGGAACACGGGCAAATTAGCATGTATATAACATGTGTGCTAGTGCACATACGCCTGTGGCAAATTGTGTAGTGCTTGTTGGTATGAGGGTGTGGAAAGTTTCCCCTTTCAGCATGCTGTTGCATGTTGTGCAACTTCCACAGGGAAAGCAACCCTTGCTTGTGGTTTTCATCCAAGTGTCCTTTTGGGAACATCCAACTGGATCAACTTTTACAAGTAAATCCCTCAGATTATCGGTCCTCCTGTGTCTGCGTTAGGAGCTTTACGCTGCTTTTTTGCAGATGCCAGGTGTTAGGTTTTTTTTCAGCCGGCTCTCCCCCATTGATTCCTATGGGGAAATTGTACACAAGCATGTTTTACCAGCTCACCGCTAACGTAAGCAGAGCTGGTATTGTGGTGAGATGTGGAGCTAAATTTTACTCTTTGCTCACTTTTTTGCATTTAACGCGGGGTTTCTAAAAACCCGTAATACCAGCGCTGTCTGCTAGTGATTGGTGAGCATAAACTGCTTGTTAGCACCGCTACCCTCCTAACGCAAAACTCGTAATCTAGGTGATTGTATTTGAAAAATAGAAAAACATTTTATAACGGCTTATTAAATTTGAATCCTGTGCATCTTAAAACTTGCAAAGGCAATGTAAAGAGTAAAGGGGCATTAAAACACATCACTAACCCAGGACTCAAAATTTCCACTCTCCTATTAGCCATTGGCGAGTGGAAATGTAACGGTGGTGAGTAAAATTTAGTTAATGAATGTTGAATCAATATTCACTCACTGTCCAAAGTTTTTGGGGGGGGGTGTTGTAGTAGCAAAGTTAGCACACTGTATTTGCAAAATCTACACTCCTACTGCATCATTGAGAAACACACATTTTGGACTATGTGCTAATAAATATTATCTAAAGGGATATTATATATATATCCATGAAAGGGCTGTATGGAACCTATTAGTTCTTAGAATGTTACTTCTGAGAGAGTAAACAGTGGCAGAGAGAGAGAGAGATTGGAGTGGAGAAGATAGAGTTAAGAGAGAGTGGAGAAAAAAAGAAAGGAAGAGTGAAGTGATGTGAGAGAGGTGAAAGAATGTAAAGAGAAAATATGGCCTAAGAGAGAAGGGAGAGGGTAAAAATAAAGATTGAAGAGAGGAGGGAGTGCAGAAAGATATGCAAAGGAGAGATGGTAATTGTTTAAAACAAAATTCTCCAGGTCTGATATGACCTTCCATGACTGTCAGCACTCTCTGCATGCTCTCAGTTCAACAACATCCCTTTTCTATTCAGCAGTTGTCTTCCCCATAACCCCTAGTTGATGTTGTTAACTGCTATTAACTTATTTGTGTTAATTTATTACTGTATGTAGCATTATTTAATTGATTACGGTATAAAATAAAAACAATATTAAAGATTACTGTACAATAAGACGTTTTACAATGGCTAAACATAGGCATAGAGGGGTGGAGTAGTAGGTGAGGTCTGGGCAGGCGAGTAACATTTTGGCCTGGCTAGTAGCATAGGACTTGAAATTTTGAGGCCTGACTAACCTATACAGCTGTGTATCTATAAGGAACCCGCAGTTCTTTTTTGATGACAGATTGTGAGAGCAGCATGATTTTTGCATAGATCTTAAGTGTATAGGAAATGCTTTGTTGTAGGAATCTGCTCTGTTTGGATAGAGGGATCTAACCTGAACGGTGATTGTTCAGAATTCAGGTCAGCTCCCTCTACCCACCCAGAGCAGATTCCTAATTTTCTTCACACGATTGTAGAGTATGTAATTTACTCAAGTCTTATTTATATGTTTATCTTAAATTCATAGGAATAGATTGGTCTATAAGTAACATTATTGCATGGGGTAGTTTAAGAATTGCTTCTTAAGAGAGAGGAAGAACAAAGCAGAGGGATAAGAGGTGCTTTGCTAAGATGGTATTAGAAGCATACATTGGCCTCTAGTTATCAACGTGTCTACTTACCTGCCTTTGCCGGCCCCAATACGCCCGCCTAAGCTCGCCTCACATCGCCACCGCGGACCTGAATACGCTCGCCAAAGCTTTAAAAAAAGCTGTCAAAAAACCATGCACCAAGTACCGGGCGATGAGCAGCGGACTGTGATAGTTATCACTCATCCGATCTCGCTGCTCTTCGGCTTTTTCCCAGCTTTATTGATAAGCTGTCACTAAGCACCCACACTAAACTACACTGTTCTACCCCCTATACCGGTGCCCCCGGAGCCCCCCGCAACTAAATAAAGTTATTAACCCCTAAACCGCCGCTCCTAGACCCCGCCAAAACTATAATAAATGTATTAACCCCTAAACCGCCACTATCGGACCCCGCTGCCACCTACATAATACCTATTAAACCCTATCCTGCCCCCCCTATACCGCCGCCACCTATAATAAATTTATTAACCCCTATCCTGCGGATCCCGACCCCACCGCAACTAAATAAATTGTTTAACCCCTTAACCGCCACTCCCAGACCCCGTCGCCACCTATATTAAACGTATTAACCCCTAATCTGCCCCCCTACACCGCCACAACCTATAATAAATTTATCAACCCTTATCCTGCCCCTCCTACACCACCGCAACCTATAATAAAATTATTAACCCCTAAACCTAAGTCTAACACTAACCCTAACATCCCCCTATCTTGTTAAATATTAATTAATTAAATAAATCTAAATAAATATAACTCTTATTAAATGAATTATTCCTATTTAAAACTAAATACTCACCTATAAAATAAACACTAATATAGCTACAATATTACTAATAATTATATTGTAGCTATCTTAGGATTTATTTTTATTTTACAGACAAATTTAAATTTATTTTAACTAGGTACAATAGCTATTAAATAGTTATTAACTATTTAATAGCTACCTAGATAAAATAAAGACAAATTTACCTGTAAAATAAAAACTAAACTAAGTTTCAATTACACCTAACACTACACTATCAATAAATAAATTATTCCTATTTAAAAATAAATACTTACCTGTAAAATAAACCCTAAGATAGCTACAATGTAATTAATAATTACATTGTAGCTATTTTAGGATTTATATTTATTTTACAGGTAACTTTGTATTTATTTTAACTAGGTAGAATAGTTATTAAATAGTTATTAACTATTTAATAACTACCTAGCTAAAAGAAATACAAAATTACCTGTAAAATAAATCCTAACCTAAGTTACAATTAAACCTAACACTACACTATCATTAAATAAATTAAATTAACTACAAGTAGCTACAATTAAATACAATTAAATAAAATAACTAAAGTACAAAAAATAAAAAAAACTAAGTTACAAAAAATAAAAAAATATTACAAGATTTTTAAGCTAATTACACCTAATCTAAGCCCCCTAATAAAATAACAAACCCCCAAAATAAAAAATGCCCTACCCTATTCTAAATTACAAAAGTTAACAGCTCTATTACCTTACCAGCCCTTAAAAGGGCCTTTTGCGGGGCATGCCCCAAAGTATTCAGCTCTTTTGCACGTAAAAAAAAAATACAACCCCCCCCAACATTAAAACCCACCACCCACATACCCCTACTCTAACCCACCCAAACCCCCCTTACAAAAACCTAACTCTAACCCCCTGAAGATCTCCCTACCTTTAGCCGTCTTCAGCCAGCCAACCACCGATGGAACAGAAGAGGACATCTGCAGCGGCCAAAGTCATCATCCAAGGGGTGCTGAAGAGGTCTTCCGTCCGATAGAAGTCTTCATCCATGCGGCGTCTTCAATCTTCATCCATCCGGAGTGGAGCCTTCTTCAAACAAGCCGACGCGGAGCCATCCTCTTCCAACGATGCCTACCCGACGAATGGATATTCCTTTAAGTGACGCCATCCAAGATGGCGTCTCTCGAATTCCGATTGGCTGATAGGATTCTATCAGTAAATCAGAATTAAGGTAGGAAAAATCTGATTGGCTGATGCAAGGCTCCGCTCCGGATGGATGAAGATTGAAGACGCCGCATGGATGAAGACTTCTATCGGATGGAAGACCTCTTCAGCGCCCCTTGGATGATGACTTCGGCCACTGCGGATGTCCTCTTCTGTTCCATTGGTGGTCAGCTGGCTGAAGACGGCTAAAGGTAGGATGATCTTCAGGGGGTTAGTGTTAGGTTTTTTTAAGGGGGGTTTGGGTGGGTTAGAGTAGGGGTATGTGAGTGGTGGGTTTTAATGTTGGGGGGTTGTATTTTTTTTTACATGCAAAAGAGCTGAATACTTTGGGGCATTCCCCGCAAAAGCACCTTTTAAGGGCTGGTAAGGTAATAGAGCTGTTAACTTTTGTAATTTAGAATAGGGTAGGGCATTTTTTTATTTTGGGGGGCTTTGTTATTTTATTAGGGGGCTTAGATTATGTGTAATTATCTTAAAAATCTTGTAATATATTTTTATTTTTTGTAACTTATTTTTTTTTATTTTTTGTACTTTAGTTAGTTTATTTAATTGTATTTAATTGTAGCTACTTGTAGTTAATTAATTTAATTAATTTAATGATAGTGTAGTGTTAGGTTTAATTGTAACTTAGGTTAAGATTTATTTTAAAAGGTAATTTTGTATTTATTTTAGCTAGGTAGTTATTATATAGTTAATAACTATGTAATAGCTATTGTACCTAGTTAAAATAAATACAAAGTTACCTGTAAAATAAATATAAATCATAAGATAGCTACAATGTAACTATTAATTACATTGTAGCTATCTTAGGGTTTATTTTACAGGTAAGTATTTAGTTTTAAATTGGAATAATTTATTTAATGATAGTGTAGTGTTAGGTGTAATTGAAACTTAGGTTAGTTTTTATTTTACAGGTAAATTTGTGTTTATTTTATCTAGGTAGCTATTAAATAGTTAATAACTATTTAATAGCTATTGTACCTAGTTAAAATAAATTTAAATTTGCCTGTAAAATAAAAATAAATCCTAAAATAGCTACAATATAATTATTAGTAATATTGTAGCTATATTAGGGTTTATTTTATAGGTAAGTATTTAGTTTTAAATAGGAATAATTAATTTAATAAGAGTTATATTTATTTAGATTTATTTTATTAATATTTAAGATAGGGGGGTGTTAGGGTTAGTGTTAGACTTAGGTTTAGGGGTTAATAATTGTATTATAGGTTGCGGCGGTGTAGGGGGGGCAGGATAGGGGTTGATAAATTTATTATAGGTGGCGACAGTGTAGGGGGGCAGATTAGGGGTTAATAAGTTTAATATAGGTGGGGACGGGGTCCGGGAGTAGCGGTTTAGGGGTTAAACAATTTATTTAGTTGCGGCGGGGTCCGGGATCCGCAGGATAGGGGTTAATAAATTTATTATAGGTGGCGGCAGTATAGGGGGTCAGGATAGGGGTTAATAGGTATTATGTAGGTGGCGGCGGGGTCCGGGAGCGGCGGTTTAGGGGTTAATACATTTATTATAGTTGCGGCGGGGTCCGGGAGCGGCGATTTAGGGCTTAGCATGTTTAAAATAGGTGGTGGCGGTGTAGGGGGGCAGATTAGGGGTGTTTAGACTTGGGGTACATGTTAGGGTGTTAGGTGTACACACTTCCCATAGGAATCAATGGGATGTCGGGCAGCAGTGAACATCGACTTTCGCTATGGTTAGACTCCCATTGATTCCTATGGGATCCACCACCTCCAGGGCGGCAGATTGAAAACCAGGTACGCTGGGCCAGAAAAGTGCCGAGCGTACCTGCTAGTCTTTTGATAACTCCCAAAAGTAGTCAGATTGTGCCGAACTTGTGTTCGGAACATCTGGAGTGACGTAAGAATCGATCTGTTTCGGACTGAGTCCAGCGGATCAAAGGTTACATCACTATATTCTACTTTTGATGGTCTGTAGGGCTTGATAACTTAGGTGAATCAGCCTCGCCACAAATACGCTGCGGAATTCCAGCGTATTTTAGCTTGACGGCTTGATAACTAGAGGCCAATGACACATTTAGAAAAAAAAATATAGATAAAAATTCACTACCTACTACAGAAGAAAAAAATAAATAAGACTGGTATATTAGATAAAAAAATATTATGAATTTCCTGTTTTTATATGTTTGAGAACCTAAAGAGTTTGTCATAAAAAAAAAATAAGGCATATTTAACTAAAAAAATGTCTGACACACAACTTACTATATGGAGACATATCTACAACAGGCCCTGTAAATAAGCTAAAGGGACGCTCAAGTCAAAATTAAACTTTCATGATTCAGATAGAGCATGTCATTTTAAACAACTTTCCAATTTACTTCCATTAACAAAATGTGCACAGTCTTTTTTTTATTTACACTTGTTGGGTCAACAGATCCTACTGAGCATGTGCAAGATTCACAGAATATACATATGTGCATTTGTAATTGGCTGATGGCTGTCACGTGATACAGGGGAGTGGAAATAGCCATATCTTTGAAATTTGTCAGAAAAAAATCTACCACTCATTTGAGTATTGCATTGTCTTTTTATCATGCATTTGTTGATTATGCCGATCTACTGTTATTTACTGGTTCTTTGAAACTAACTGCAAAGATTCACTTCAAATTTTTAGGTTAATTTTAGCTAAGATAACAACTTGTCCAGAGTTATAAACATTTGACAATATAACATTTTTAATGTGAATTTTTTTTAAATATATTCCTGCAAAGTACATCCATAAGATGTTAATAGTAGTTACTGTACTTCAAATTAAGGTAAGACAAGAAAGGTTAAAAGAATGTTTAAAACAAATGTATATTAAACACACAGTAGTATATTTATTTCCTAAGATATGGAGAGTCCACTTAAGAGCTTGAGTTTGAAACCAGCTGCAGCTACTTGCATCTTATGTTGTAGACAGAGGGATATGCGCGCCTTTTCCTTGCTGCGTAGTTTCCTCTCCCTGCTGGTCATGTGACTTCTCTCTGCTGTCGGATATTCATGGAGCGGAGTGGCATCATTGAATTTCAGTCTCTTCAGTGTCAATCTACTATATGATCGTTTTAGAGACTACTGGCAGCGAAATTGTGGTATTAAAAATTCTTAAAGTGACAGTGTATTTAAAAAAATTCTACAATTTGGGGAATTTTTTATTTAGTATTATGAACATAGACCAAGACTCTGGGTTTTTTGACAAATGCTTGTTATGCCTAGAGGCACATATTGTTTTGCCTATGCAATTCTGTGCTGCATGCTTAGCTAGAACACTTCAATTTAAAGATAAATTGTTGCCCTCTGAGCCCAATGTTTCTCAGGATGATGCTGTTCAGTAATGCCACAGCTTTCTCCTCAAATTTTCCAAGCCTCTATGGCAGGGGTGTCCAAACTTTGCTCTCCAGAGGTTTTGGAACTACATTTCCCATGATGCTCAGCTAGATAAAATGCTGGCTGAGCATCATGGGAAATGTAGTTCCAAAACCTCTGGAGAGCAAAGTTTGGACACCCCTGCTCTATGGCATCACCTACGGTGCCCTGGATGAGTTTATTGGCCAATGAACTTGGTCAATGTAACTAGTAATATAGCTAAGAGATATACACCTAGATTACGAGTCTTGCATTAGCCTTAAAAAGCAGCATTAAGAGGTCCTAACGTTGCTTTTTAACGCCCGCTGGTATTACGAGTCCTGCAGGTACAGGTGTACCGCTCACTTTTTAAATTAGACTCGGAAATACCGTAAATCTACTTACGTCAATTGCATATCCTATATTTTCAATGGGACTTGCATAGGGCCGGTATTACGAGTCTGACCAAAAGTGAGCGGTAGACCCTCTCCTGTCAAGCCTGGTACTGCATTTTAAATTCAGTAGTTGAGTTTTACACTACAACGCTGTAGCATAAAACTCTTAACTAAAGTGCTAAAAAGTACACTAACACCCATAAACTACCTAATAACCCCTAAACCGAGGCCCCCCACATCGCAAACACTAAAATAAATATTTTAACCCCTAATCTGCTGAACCAGACATCGCCACCACTATAATAAATATATTAACCCCTAAACCGCCACACTCCCGCATCGCAAACACTAGTTAAATATTATTAACCCCTAATCTGCCGTCCCTAACATCGCCGCCACCTACCTACATTTATTAACCCCTAATCTGCCTCCCCCAACGTCGCCGCCACTATATTAAATGTATTAACCCATAAACCTAAATCTAACCCTAACCCTACCCCCCCTAACTTAAATATAATTAAAATAAATCTAAATAAAATCACTACAATTCACTAAATAATTCATATTTAAAACTAAATACTTACCTATAAAATAAACCCTAAACTAGCTACAATATAACTAATAGTTACATTGTTGCTATCTTAGGGTTTATTTTGATTTTACAGGCAACTTTGTATTTATTTTAACTAGGTAGAATACAGGGAGTGCAGAATTATTAGGCAAATGAGTATTTTGACCACATCATCCTCTTTATGCATGTTGTCTTACTCCAAGCTGTATAGGCTCGAAAGCCTACTACCAATTAAGCATATTAGGTGATGTGCATCTCTGTAATGAGAAGGGGTGTGGTCTAATGACATCAACACCCTATATCAGGTGTGCATAAATATTAGGCAACTTCTTTTCCTTTGGCAAAATGGGTCAAAAGAAGGACTTGACAGGCTCAGAAAAGTCAAAAATAGTGAGATATCTTGCAGAGGGATGCAGCACTCTTAAAATTGCAAAGCTTCTGAAGCATGATCATCGAACAATCAAGCGTTTCATTCAAAATAGTCAACAGGGTCGCAAGAAGCGTGTGGAAAAACCAAGGCGCAAAATAACTGCCCATGAACTGAGAAAAGTCAAGCGTGCAGCTGCCAAGATGCCACTTGCCACCAGTTTGGCCATAATTCAGAGCTGCAAGATCACTGGAGTGCCCAAAAGCACAAGGTGTGCAATACTCAGAGACATGGCCAAGATAAGAAAGGCTGAAAGACGACCACCACTGAACAAGACACACAAGCTGAAACGTCAAGACTGGGCCAAGAAATATCTCAAGACTGATTTTTCTAAGGTTTTATGGACTGATGAAATGAGAGTGAGTCTTGATAGGCCAGATGGATGGGCCCGTGGCTGGATTGGTAAAGGGCAGAGAGCTCCAGTCCGACTAAGATGCCAGCAAGGTGGAGGTGGAGTACTGGTTTGGGCTGGTATCATCAAAGATGAGCTTGTGGGGCCTTTTCGGGTTGAGGATGGAGTCAAGCTCAACTCCCAGTCCTACTGCCAGTTTCTGGAAGACACCTTCTTCAAGCAGTGGTACAGGAAGAAGTCTGCATCCTTCAAGAAAAACATGATTTTCATGCAGGACAATGCTCCATCACACGCGTCCAAGTACTCCACAGCGTGGCTGGCAAGAAAGGGTATAAAAGAAGAAAATCTAATGACATGGCCTCCTTGTTCACCTGATCTGAACCCCATTGAGAACCTGTGGTCCATCATCAAATGTGAGATTTACAAGGAGGGAAAACAGTACACCTCTCTGAACAGTGTCTGGGAGGCTGTGGTTGCTGCTGCACGCAATGTTGATGGTGAACAGATCAAAACACTGACAGAATCCATGGATGGCAGGCTTTTGAGTGTCCTTGCAAAGAAAGGTGGCTATATTGGTCACTGATTTGTTTTTGTTTTGTTTTTGAATGTCAGAAATGTATATTTGTGAATGTTGAGATGTTATATTGGTTTCACTGGTAAAAATAAATAATTGAAATGGGTATATATTTGTTTTTTGTTAAGTTGCCTAATAATTATGCACAGTAATAGTCACCTGCACACACAGATATCCCCCTAAAATAGCTATAACTAAACCCAAACTAAAAACTACTTCCAAAACTATTCAGCTTTGATATTAATGAGTTTTTTGGGTTCATTGAGAACATGGTTGTTGTTCAATAATAAAATTAATCCTCAAAAATACAACTTGCCTAATAATTCTGCACTCCCTGTAGTTATTAAATAGTTATTAACTATTTAATAACTACCTAGTTAAGATAAATACAAAAGTACCAGTAAAATAAAACCTAACTACAATTAAACCTAACACTACACTATAATTAAATAAATTAACTACATTAAATACAATTAATTACAATTAAATAAAATTATCTAAATTACAAAAAAAAACCACTAAATTACAGAAAATAATAAAATAATTACAAGATTTTTAAACTAATTACACCTACTCTAATCCCCTAACAAAATAAAAAAGCCCCCAAAAATAAAAAAAAAGCTCTACTCTACACTAAATTACAAATAGTCCTTAAAAGGGCCTTTTGCGGGGCATTGCCCCAAAGAAATCATCTCTTTTACCTGTAAAAAAAAGTACAAATACGCCCCCAACATTAAAACCCATGCAATCAGCCAATAGGATTGAAGTTCAATCCTATTGGCTGATCCAATCAGCCAATAGGATTGAGCTGGCATTCTATTGGCTGTTCCAATCAGCCAATAGAATGCAAGCTCAATCCTATTGGCTGATTGCATCATCCAATAGGATTTTTTCTACCTTAATTCCTATTGGCTGATAGGATTCTATCAGCTAATCGGAATTGAAGGGACGCCATCTTGGATAACTAAATAATTACAAGCTTTTTATACTAATTACACCTACTCTAGTGGAGTTAGCGCTCCAATTGTAATCTGGCCCATGCTTGGAATGTTTAGCCTTTTCTATTTTTTGAGTAATTTAACTGCTTGGGTTGGATTTATTTAGTGTACTTTTAGAACCATGCAGTATGTGTTGATGTCTATATTTAACAAGGTTTTAAAAGTTATCCATTAATCCTCTGTATTTTTTATTAGAGAATACTTTGTCCCAATTTATATTTACCAATTTCCTTGAATCATTCATTTTGCTTTCTTGAAATTAAAAGTCTTAGCTGAACCCTTATAACACTGCTTATGGAACGTGAGTTCAAAATTGACTATGTTATGATCACTATTACCCAATACCCAAATGTTCTTAGACTTCTATGTTTGATATTATTTCGGTATTGTTTGATAGCACTAAATAGAACATAGCTTTTTTTCATAGTTGACTCCTCTATAAATTGTGTCATTAAGTTATATTTGGGAACATTTAAAAATCTATCACCTAAATTGCGAGTTTTGCATTAGAAGCTGTGCGGTTCTAACGAGCAGTTTATGCTCACTGCTCACTTACAGACAGTGCTGGTACAAAGGATTTTTAGAAACTCGGCGTTAACAGCAAAAAAGTGAGCGAAGAGCAAAATTTAGCTTCTCATCTCACCTCAATACCAGCACTGCTTACGTTAGCGGTGAGCTGGTAAAACGTGCTTGTGCACGATTTCCCTATAGGAATCAATAGGGGAGAGCCGGCTAAAAAAAAAAACCTAACACCTGCAAAAAAGCAGCGTAAAGCTTCTAACACAGCCCCATTGATTCCTATGGGGAAATACTTTTTATGTCTACACCTAACACCCTAACATGAACCCCAAGTCTAAACACCCCTAATCTTATACTTATTAACCCTTAATCTGCCGCCCTCGACATCACCAACACCTACATTATATTATTAACCCCTAATCTGCCGCTCCGGACACCGCCGCCACCTACATTATACTTATGAACCCCTAATGTGCTGCCCCCAACATTGCCGAACCCTACATTATATTTATTAACCCCTAATCTGCCGTCCCCAATGTTGCCGCAACCTATCTACATTTATTAACCCCTAATCTGCTGCCCACAATGTCGACACCACTATTATAAAGTTATTAACCCCTAAACCTAAGTCTAACCCTAACCCCCCTAACTTAAATATAATTTATATAAATCTAAATAAAATTACTACAATTACCTAAATAATTCCTATTTAAAACTAAATACTTACCTATAAAATAAACCATAAGATAGCTACAATATAACTAATAGTTACATTGTATCTAGCTAAGGGTTTATTTTTATTTTACAGGCAACTTTGTATTTATTTTAACTAGGTACAATAGTTATTATTAAATAGTTATTAACTATTTAATAACTACCTAATTAAAATAAAGACAAATTTACCTGTAAAATAAAACCTAACCTAAGTTACAATTACACCTAACACTACACTATAATTAAAAAAAATCCCTAAACTAAATACAATTAATTACAATTAAATAAAATTATCTAAATTACGAAAAAAAAATAAACACTAAATTACAGAAAATAATAAAATAATCGGAATTGAAGGGACGCCATCTTGTATGACGTCACTTAAAGGTAATCTCATTTAGTAAGAAGACTCCGGATGAAGAAAATGCTCCGCGTCGGATGTCTTGAAGATGGACCTGCTCCACGCCGGATGGATGAAGATAGAAAATGCCGTCTGGATGAAGACTTCTGCGCGTCTGGAGGACCTCTTCTGCCCGGCTTTGATGAAGACTTCTGCCCGTCTGGAGGACCACTTCTACCCGGTCTGGTGAAGATGTCTCATGGTAGGGTGATCTTCAAGGGGTTTAGTGTTAGGTTTTTTTAAGGGGGGATTGGGTGGGTTTTAGAGTAGGGTTGGTTGTGTGGGTGGTGGGTTTTAATGTTGGGGGGGTATTTGAACTTTTGTTTTACAGGTAAAAGAGCTGATTACTTTGGGGCAATGGCCCGCAAAAGGCCCTTTTAAGGGCTATTTGTAATTTAGTGTAGGGTTGGGCTTTTTTTTATTTTGGGGGTCTTTTTTATTTGTTAGGGGGATTAAAGTAGGTGTAATTAGTTTAAAAATCTTGTAATTATTTTATTATTTTCTGTAATTTAGTGTTTGTTTGTTTTTTGTACTTTTGTACTAGTGTTAGGTGTTAGTGTAACTTAGGTTAGGTTTTATTTTACAGGTAAATTTGTCTTTATTTTAACTAGGTAGTTATTAAATAGTTAATAACTATTTAATAACTATTCTACCTAGTTAAAATAAATACAAAGTTGCCTTTAAAATAAAAGTAAACCCTAAGCTAGCTACAATGTAACTATTAGTTATATTGTAGCTAGTTTAGGGTTTATTTTATAGGTATTTAGTTTTAAATAGGAATTATTTAGGTAATTGTAGTAATTTTATTTAGATTTATTGTAATTATATTTAAGTTAGGGGGTGTTAGGGTTAGACTTAGGTTTAGGGGTTAATACATTTAATATAGTGGCAGCGACGTTGTGGGCGGCAGATTAGGGGTTAATAAATGTAGGTAGGTGTCGGCGACGTAAGGGACGGCAGATTAGGGGTTAATAATATTTAACTAGTGTTTGCGATGCGGGAGTGCGGCGGTTTAGGGGTTAATATATTTATTATAATGGCGGCAATGTCCGGTTCGGCAGAATAGGGGTTAAAATATTTATTTTAGTGTTTGCGATGTGGGGGGGGGCTCGGTTTAGGGGTTAATAGGTAGTTTATGGGTGTTAGTGTACTTTTTAGCACTTTTCTTAGGAGTTTTATGCTATGGCGTTGTAGTTTAAAACTCTTAACTACTGACTTTAAAATGCGGTACCAGGCTTGACAGGAGAGGGTCTACCGCTGACTTTTGGTCAGACTCGTAATACCGGCGCTATGCAAGTCCCATTGAAAATATAGGATACGCAATTGACGTAAGTGGATTTGCGGTATTTCCGAGTCTGTCCAAAAAAAAGTGAGCGGTGAGCCTGTCATTTCAATACTCGTAATACCAGCGGGTGTTAAAAAGCAGCGTTGGGACCGGCCAACGCTGCTTTTTAAGCCTAACGCACAACTCGTAAAATAGCCAAATATTAGCTGTTAAAAGTGAATTACCTAAGATTAAACCAGTACCTAGATTTTATTTTATCACATTTTTTGGCCTTTTGTTTATTTGAGTGAGTACTTAAACTCCATTAATAAAAGATGTTTCCAAATAAGGGCCACATTACAAGTGGAATGCTATCTTCACGTGTGCCTGTTAAGGACAAATTTGCCCATTTACGGGTGCAAGTTAAATAACCATTCAATACAAGTGGCTGGTTAATGTGACTGTGAGCTTGCTCTAAATCAAATCTCTGGTTAATGAAAAAAGTTGCCCAAATTACCCCAAAATAAAGAGGAAAGTAGAGTATCATTAAATAAACATATGAGCATCTTTATATTTTTCATAAAAAACTTGGTTTAAATGGTTTAAAGTGACGGGATGTGGGGGTGTTATAAAACTGAAAGTGCCTTTACATGGAGGTGAATAGGGGACTGTGTTTTCATTTTAATATATATATATACATACTTATTGTGTTAATATGTGTATATACACATATAAACACAAATATATTTGTATTTATTCATATACATATATATTTATGTATTGCAGCTTAACGCTGGGCGATTTGCCCCCTGCGCTGTGCTAGGTGTTTTGCCATGTCTATCAGCATCAGAACGAGGCTCCCATTGAAGCCTATAAAAGCATGCACTCATGAGCGCAAGATTTCCGGGGCACATTTACGTACACTCGTATTACTGAGTAGAGCTCAAATATGGCGCTTCACTCGTAATCTAAGTAAAAAAGAAAAAATGCATACATTTGCAGAGAGTATTATGTTTGAAAACATTAGAGAAAAGGTCATTCTTTTGTATTGAATAATTATTTACATTGAATAATAATTTTAAAGCAAATTCAACAGTTAAACCAGTTTCTTTGACATTTACCATAAAAACATAACTCATAATTTGGTAATTAGAAAAAGTTTAACCTTTAGAAAAATATACATTTGTGTTTTAGAAACTAATAATAGTTTGTTTTTTTATTTGCAGCAAGCAAAAAAGCAACTTGCACTTTTCTAACAAGCACAGTAAAAATGCAGAATGCCTACAGTGTAAAAAATATTTATCAGACCCTTGTGTACTTGTTCAATGAAGCCGTAAATGTGAGATAAAATCCAGTGTAGAAAAATGGAAGAAAATTCTCTCCTGCCAACCTTTTCAAAGTCATTAGTTTCATAATGTGTCCAAAGGAGCAAAAGCAAAAAGCATCAATTTAATATTTGGTCTTTAGCCACAACCTTTTAATTACCAGACACAAAGCAATATATGCTCAGTAATAGACTTGAATAATTTTCCCATACTAAATTGAATTTTGAATATAGTAAACATTGGTTTGTTGCATTATGTTAAGCTTTTTAATGACCTGTTTTTTTGTCCTGCTGTTGCGCAGATGACGTTCATGTTCACAAACTGGATACTTTTCACTCGCTGCTTTTCAAAGGCTTTTGGCAAAATTTGTTCTATGCTTTGCAAAATATCATAGTGGCTGAAATCTTTTTCCGACTATTAGTAATAAAAAAGAAAGAAAAAAAATCAGACGTATTTTAGTAGGCTTTTGAGATGTGTCATGGCCTTGATAAAAGCTATATAATGTTATTTTTGAAGTAATAATATTGTAATATAATCTTTCTGTGTAACAATGTAATTTTTTGCTAACCAAGATGGTCATTACAATGTCCTGCATTTTTTATTATTCAAATGTTTTATGGTTCAAAGTCCCCAGTAGGGCTGTGTAAATGTCTGCAAAATTACATTTAAATGGTAGAACAAATAATTCTATACATATTGCTATTTCAAATGAGCCATTCCATTAAAAAATAGTAACGTTATATTCTGTTGTTCATTCCTATAGACAGCCTGAATTCAAAATGAGTGTGTTAAAATCAGTATTAGAATTTTATTTCATTCTTGTAATTGGCAAGAGTCCATGAACTAGTGACATACTGGATATACAATCCTACCAGGAGGGGCAAAGTTTCCCAAACCTCAAAATGCCTATAAATACACCCCTTGCCACACCCACAATTCAGTTTTACAAACTTTGCCTCCTATGGAGGTGGTGAAGTAAGTTTGTGCTAAGATTTCTACGTTGATATGCGCTTCTCAGCATTGTTGAAGCCCTATTCCTCTCAGAGTACAGCGAATGTCAGAGGGACGTGAAGGGAGTATCACTTATTTGAATGCAATAATTTCCCTAACGGGGGTCTATTTCATAGGTTCTCGTTATCGGTCCTAGAGATTCATCTCCTACATCCCTTTTCAGATCGACGATATACTCTCAATTTACCATTACCTCTACTAATAACTGTTTTAGTACTGGTTTGGCTATCTGCTATATGTGGATGGGTGTCTTTTGGTAAGTATGTTTTCATTACTTTAGACACTCTCAGCTATGGTTTGGCACTTTATGCATTTATATAAAGTTCTAACTATATGTATTGTACTTATATTTGCCATGAGTCAGGTTCATGTATTTCCTTCTGCAGACTGTCAGTTTCATATTTGGGAATATAAACATTTTAAGAAATGTATTTCTTACCCGGGGTTTACTCTTTTTTCAAATTGACTACATCTTGCAATTGCGGGTATTAGGCCCGCGGGTGCGTCAAATGCTAAACTTTATTGCGTCATTCTTGGCGCGAAAATATTTTTGGCGTGAAAAAATACGTTTATGACGCAACTTCATCATTTCCGGCGTCATACGTGACGCTGAGATTTTTCACACAGCGGCGTGATTAGTGACGCGAGTGTGTCATTTCCGGTTATTTTTGGCGCCAAAAAAGTTTACGTTACGTTGTGCGTCATACTAGGCGCCAAACTTTTTAATTATTTCAATACCCCTGGTATGTTTGCCTCTTGCTTTTTTTCTCTATCAGAGGCCTATGCTATTTCATTTTTTCCCATTCCTGAAACTGTCATATAAGGAAATAGACATTTTTGCTTTATATGTTGTTTTTTCTCTTACATTGTGCAAGATGTCCCAATCTGACCCTGTCTCAGAGGTTTCTGCTGGAACATTGCTGCCTGACATCGGTTCTACCAAAGCTAAGTGCATTTGTTGTAAAATTGTAGAAATGATTCCACCGAATGTCATTTGTAATAGTTGTCATGATAAACTTTTACATGCAGATAGTGTTTCCATCAGTAATAGTACATTGCCAGTTGCAGTTCCTTCAACTTCTAATGTGCATGATATACCTGTAAATTTTAAAGAATTTGTTTCTGATTTTATTCTGAAGGCTTTGTCTGCATTTCCACCTTCTAATAAATGAAAAAGGTCTTTTAAAACTTCTCATTTAGCTGATGAAATTCCAAATGACCAGCAACATAATAATTTATCCTCTTCTGATGAGGATCTATCTGATTCAGAAGATCCTTCCTCAGACATTGACACTGACAAATCTACTTATTTATTTAAAATAGAGTATATGTGTTCTTTATTAAAAGAAGTGTTAATTACTTTGGATATTGAGGTAACCAGTCCTCTTGACGTTCAGTCTAATAAACGTTTAAATGTTGTTTTTAAACCTCCTGTGGTTTCTCCAGGTGTTTTTCCTATTCCTGAGGCTATTTCTGATATGATTTCTAAGGAATGGAATAAGCAAGGTACTTCTTTTATTCCTTCTTCATGGTTTAAAAAATTGTATCCTTTACCAGCAAAAGCTATAGAGTTTTGGGAAAAAATCCCCAAAGTTGATGGGGCTATTTCTACTCTTGCTAAACGTACCACTATTCCTATGGAAGATAGTACTTCCATTAAGGATCCTTTCGATAGGAAGCTTGAATCCTATCTAAGGAAGGCCTATTTATATTCAGGTCATCTTCTCAGAACTGCTATTTCTTTGGCTGATGTTGCGGCTGCATCAACTTTCTGGTTGGAGAATTTAGCGCAACATGAATTGGATTCTGACATATCTAGCATTATTCGCTTACTGCAGCATGCTAATCATTTTATTTGTGATGCCATTTTTGATATTATCAAAATTGATGTTAGATCCATGTCTTTAGCTGTATTAGCTAGAAGAGGTTTGTGGCTTAAATCTCGGAATGCTGATATGACATCTAAATCTAGATTACTATCTCTTTCTTTCCAAGGTAATAATTTATTTGGTTCTCAGTTGGATTCTATTATTTCAACTATCACTGGGGGAAAAGGAGTTTTTGTGCCTCAGGATAAAAAACCTAAGTGTAAATCTAAGGCTTCTAACCGTTTTCGTTCCTTTCGTCAGAATAAGGAACAAAAACTTAATCCTCCCCCCAAGGAATCTGCTTCCAATTGGAAGCCTTCCTCAAATTGGAATAAATCCAAGCCATTTAGGAAACCAAAGTCAGCCCCTAAGTCTGCATGAAGGTGCGGCCCTCATTCCAGCTCAGCTGGTAGGGGGCAGATTAAGGTTTTTCAAGGATTTTTGGATAGAATCTGTCCAAAATCAATGGATTCAGAGCATTGTCTCTCAAGGGTATCGCATAGGATTCAGAGTAAGACCTCCTGTGAGAAGATTTTTTCTCTCACGTATCCCGATAAATCCAGTAAAAGCTCAGGCTTTTCTGAAGTGTGTTTCAGACCTGGAGTCTTCAGGGGTAATCATGCCAGTTCCTCCTCAGGAACAAGGTTTGGTTTGGGGTTTTATTCAAACCTATTAATTGTACCAAAAAAAGAAAATGTATTCAGACCAGTTCTGGATCTGAAAATTTTGAATCGTTATGTAAGAGTACCAACTTTCAAGATGGTGACTATAAGGACTATTCTGCCTTTTGTTCAGCAAGGACATTATATGTCCACAATAGACTTGCAGGATGCACACCTTCATATTCCGATTCATCCAGAACACTATCAGTTTCTGAGATTCTCTTTTCTAGACAAGCATTACCAATTTGTTGCTCTTCCATTTGGCCTAGCAACAGCTCCAAGAATCTTTTCAAAGGTTCTGGGTGCCCTACTATCTGTAATCAGAGAACAGGGTATTGCGGTGTTTCCTTATTTGGACGATATATTGGTACTAGCTCAGTCTTTACGTACTGCAGAATCTCACACAAATCAACTAGTGTTGTTTCTTCGGAAACATGGTGGGAGGATCAATTTACCAAATTCCTCAGACAAGGGTCACCTTTTTAGGCTTCCAGATAGATTCATTGTCCATGACTCTGTCTCTAACAGACAAGAGACATTTAAAATTGGTCGCAGCATGCCGGCACCTTCAGTCTCAGTAATTGCCTTCAGTGGCTATGTGCATGGAAGTTTTAGGTCTCATGACTGCAGCATCAGATGCAATCCCCTTTGCTCGTTTTCACATGAGACCTCTACAGCTTTGTATGCTGAATCAATGGTGCAGGGATTATACAAAGATATCACAATTAATATCCTTGAATCCCAATGTACGACACTCTCTGACATGGTGGATAGATCACCATCGTTTGGTTCAAGGGGCTTCTTTTGTTCGGCCAACCTGGACTGTGATGTCAACAGATGCGAGTCTTTCAGGTTGGGGAGCTGTTTGGGGATCTCTGACAGCACAAGGGGTTTGGAAATCTCAAGAGGCGAGATTACCAATAAATATTTTAGAACTCCGTGCAATTCTCAGGGCTCTTCAGTTCTGGCCTCTGCTAAAGAGAGAACCGTTCATTTGTTTTCAGACAGACAATATCACAACTGTGGCTTCTGTCAATCATCAGGGTGGGACTCACAGTCCCCAAGCTATGAAAGAAGTATCTCAGATACTTGCTTGGGCGGAATCCAGCTCCTGTCTAATCTCTGCAGTGCATATCCCAGGTGTAGACAATTGGGAGGCGGATTATCTCAGCCGCCAGACTTTACATCCAGGGGAGTGGTCTCTCCATCCAGATATGTTTTCTCAGATTGTTCAGATGTGGGGTCTTCCAGAGATAGATCTCATGGCCTCTCATCTAAACAAGAAACTTCCCAGATACCTGTCCAGGTCCAGGGATGTGCAGGCGGAAGCAGTGGAGGCGCTGACACTTCCTTGGTGTTATCATCCTGCTTACATCTTCCCGCCTCTAGTTCTCCTTCCAAGAGTGATCTCCAATATCATCATGGAACAGTCTTTTGTGTTGCTGGTGGCTCCAGCATGGCCACACAGGTTTTGGTATGCGGATCTGGTTCGGATGTCCAGTTGCCCACCTTGGCCACTTCCGTTACGGCCGGACCTACTATCTCAAGGTCCGTTTTTCCATCAGGATCTCAAATCCTTAAATTTGAAGGTATGGGAATTGAATGCTTAGTTCTAAGTCATAGAGGTTTCTCTGACTCAGTGATTAATACTATGTTACAAGCTCATAAATCTGTCTCTAGAAAGATTTATTATAGAGTTTGGAAGACTTACATTTCATGGTGTTCTTCTCATAAATTCTCCTGGCATTCTTTTAGAATTCCTAGAATTTTACAGTTTCTTCAGGATGGTTTGGATAAGGGTTTGTCTGCAAGTTCCTTGAAAGGACAAATCTCTGCTCTTTCTGTTTTATTTCACAGAAAGATTGCTATACTTCCTGATATACACTGTTTTGTACAGACCTTAATTCGTATTATGCCTGTCATTAAGTCAATTTCCAATTGACAATTATTTCCAAATTTCCTTTGTTGATGCTTTCTACTCCTTTCTTATCACCCCACTGCTTGGCTATTCGTTAAACTGAATTGTGGGTGTGGTGAGGGGGTGTATTTATAGGCATTTTGAGGTTTGGGAAACTTTGCCCCTCCTGGTAGGATTGTATATCCCATATGTCACTAGCTCATGGACTCTTGCCAATATGAAAGAAATGAATTTATCAAGTAAGTTCTTACATAAATTATGTTTTTTTACTATTTTTGGAGTGCAATTGATAGTGCAGAGTGTGTTGTCTTTTGAGCATCTTCATTAATTGAATAATGCACAATTTTGTATTACAAGTGTTAGTTAAATATTTTAAACAAAACATTTTTAATTGAAGCTTCTGTTGATCAGATTTGCAAAGCTGCAACTTGGTCCTCTTTGCATACATTTACTAAATTCTTCTACCTTTTTGATGTATTTGCTTCTTCTGAAGCAGTTTTTGGTAGAAAGGTTCTTCAGGCAGCTGTTTCAGTTTGATTCTTCTGCTTTTGATTTAAGTGTTTTTCTTTCAAAAATGAAAATAAACTTATTTTTTTGGGTTGTGGATTAATTATCATAAATTATGATTTTTTACTATTTTTGGAGTGCAATTGATAGTGCAGAGTGTGTTGTCTTTTGAGCAACTTCATTAATTGAATAATGCACAATTTTGTATTACAAGTGTAAGTTAAATATTTTAACCAAAACTTTTTTATTGCACCTTATTCTTTTTATGGATAGAGTAGGGTGTGCTATAAGCGTGAATGATGAGCTTGTATTACAAGTAGTGAATTAAGTGTTGTGATTGAGTGAAATCCAAATTATCACTATAAAATGTAGCACTTTTTAAGACCTTAAAGGGACATGAAACCAGAAAAAAATATTTTATGATTTAGGTAGAACATACAATTTTAAACAGCTTTCCAGTTTACTTCTATTAGCAAATTTGCTTCATTCTCTTGGTATCATTTGTTAAAGGAGCAGCAATGCACTACTGGTTTCTAACTGAACACATGAGTTAGCCAATGACAATCTGTAAATATATGCAGCCACCAATCAGCAGCTAGAACCTAGGTTCTTTGCTGCTCTTGAGCTTACCTAGATAAACCTTTCAGCAAAGGATAACAAGAGAAGGAAGAAAATAAAATAATATAAGTAAATTGGAAAGTTGTTTAACATTGTATGCTCTTGTCTAAATCATGCATTTCTAATTATTACTTTACTGTTCCTTTAAGTCAACTATTAATTGTATGGCATAGAACTTCATGAAGAACTACACTATTTGGGTACCATTAGCTTAGAGCCCCATCGGCTTATCATTTGAATGATTTCCAACATGCCCCTATTGAAATGTATTATGAGAGGGATTTAGCACACTGACAGCAGATGTTAGTGTGCACTAGACTATCATTCCAGTGATAAAAACATGGGTTTGGACGTATAACATTAGCTCAAATATAGAAGAAGCTCTATTGATTGCAACTGAGAGATGTAAATGCGCAATGGTGCTAATATGTTGAGCTTCCATTATTTTCTAGACCAATATATGTGTTTATGTTATATTCATATATATGTTCACACAACATATGGACTGTTACCAGGCAAGAAAAGTTACTAGTCCAGAAGGACTAACAAAGGATAAATGTCCAAGACTTGTCTACCAGCACTGGATAGATAAATAGATAGATAGATAGATAAAAAGATAGATAGATAGATAGATAGATACATAGACTGATGATAGACAGATAGAAAGATAGATATATAGATAATAGATGGACTGATGATAGATAGATAAATAGATAGATAGATGATAGATTATTCTACGTTTTCCTGCAGTCTAAGATTTTTTTTTTTTTTTTTTTTTGCCCTTCCAATTGGGATTCCAAAAAGTTTTGCCGAACAAATAATTTATTATACATTGTCATGATGATCAAACCAGCAGCAATTGTTGTGATAATATATGAGGGATATTTTAAACTGTAGAGACATAATTGTGTTGCATAAAAAGTAACATGACAAATAAATTGATTTAAATGTAAGAAAGATATTTCACTGAAGAAATATGTTTAACTTACAGAAATATAGGTATTTCAAGTTCATAAATTGCATCAGTAAACAGTTTTTTTATATTTATGGTTTTTCTTCCCTTTTATAAATTTAATTTTAGGTAAACAGAATATACCTAGGTGATACACTGATGTATTTAGATGGATCTATTCAATAAGGGCCAGATTACAAGTGGAGCACTATTTAGCGCTTATGTTAGATCACTAATTGCACTAGAAGTAAACTTTTTAACCACGACAGGTTGTACTCATACAATAAGTTGAAAGTAAAAAGTTTGCGCTCTCTCACTAACCCGTCGCATGCTAACAGCTTACTTATAGCGCAATTAGAATATTGCGATCGTTATAGCCTATTCAATAGAAGTCAATGGAGAAAAGAAAGTGGAAAAAAAAGCTAACACCCTACTTGCCCGCTAACTCGATTGCATGTTCTCAAGTGCGCTAAATCAACTTGAAAATATGAATATTTCACATTCCAATGTTCTTCACATAGAAGAATATGTTCTATTTATTGACAAATACATATCTCTACATACAGTATATCTGATGGTATTTTGGTAAAATATATAGCTATACCTTTATATATATATATACTGTGACGTTTCGGAGACAAAATATCCCCTTCCTCAGACATAGTGTAATAACAACTCATACAATTTATAGAGCAAAGAAGATAGTGATCCCTCACCCCAATTAAGACCAAAAAAACGGCAAAATGCAGTCATGGCAACCACCTTAAACAAAACAAAACTAAACAAAACCGTGTTAATAAAAGTGACCTGTCAATGGCTAATACATAAAATCCTTCCTAAAGAAAAATAAGTGATTTGATGAAGATGGGTGACAATATATTGAACACTATAATAACCTAACAATGTAATTTAACAATAAATGATTATTAATTAATATGTGGTCTTCACTGTAAAAACACTTAATACCTAAACACTTCATACCTAAACACTATGTGCAGAACATTGGAATGTAAAATATTTACAGTAAATACACAGTATAACACTTTAGTAAATATGAATATTGCATAAATATAAATGGTCAGAGAAAAGTTCAGAATCCGAAGTATTAAAAATTGCAAATGTTTATTGGAGCTTGTCTAAAAGGATCATAGATAAGACTATGGCATGAAGCCGAAACGTGTCAGATGATCTGGTGGACACGCTGGATATTTGTTGCTTATGATCCTTTTAAACACGCTCCAATAAAGATTTGCAATTTTTATTATCTCAAGATTTTAAACTTTTCTCTGACATCTTGTGGCCGTCCTATTGGAATACCAGAGGCAAGTCCTGTCAGCTGTTCTTGTACAGGCCAATGAGGGAGGACTTATAAGAATAAATCAAATAATGGTGAAAACTGGTCTCCCAACAGTGAAGGGAATCCATATCCTAATAGCTATCTTTTTGATAAACAAAATTCCAATACAGCTAGGACTCACAACGATTATGGATATAATGGGGGTTTTAACCATAGAAACACAAATTGGAGAACACAAGAGAGTTCATCTAGTAATTCAAACTATAATAGACAACAACCACAAACAAATTGGAAATCCAGAACCAATTACCAGGAGAACAATAGAGGGTCACACAACTCCAATCATTACAATGGGGCCAATTATACTCCACAAACCAGACATTACGAAAACAACCAATTTCATAGACAATCTGAGAGGGGGCATTATGGGCAAAAAGATAGAAAATATTGGGAACATAACAATGAACATGCAAGTACCCCCCACCATTTCTATGAGACCCCAATACAGAATAGATTTCATGTTTTATCAGATACTAATGATAACTCTCCTCACAGACCGATTGAACAGCAACATTCCCGACAAGAAAGACCCTCCACCTCTGTTGGGAATAATTTTTTAGGGGAGAGACCCCTGGCCCCATTGTGGGACAAAACGAAAACAACAGTGAACAACAAGAAAAGATCATTCCCAAACGAGGGAGGAGAGGGAGAGGGCACACCCTCAAAAAAACAAAGCTACAGAGACTAAAAGAAGGTATTTATCATCTCATACACTTACAGATGACCAAATTAGAATTTTAGGCAGAGGTCTTTCCTTTTGCCCCCCTAATCAGCCGAATATATTTAATTTATTTGTAGATATAAATTCCTTCACAAGAAAACTCTCCTTACAGAGATATTTTGCGTCAAAACAACTAAGAAAACATAAATTAGACGGCACACCAATACTTACAGATAATATGGACCCCAGAAATTTGACACAAATCATCTATACAGAACCAATTGAACTTACAAATAATTTGTTTGAACAGATTGTACACACCAATTTAGCACCATCTTCAACATTTAATCCCTCCAGAGAGGAGGGGTCTTATATTGATCTCTTCCAACAGCTAGTTTTAGAAGATCTGAACAAATTATGCCAGAAACAAAGTAAGATGAAAACCAGAAATCATAAACAACATAAGCAAATTTGGCCAAATGAACAAAAAGCCTTACAACTAATTGCCAATAAAACCCTGGTAATACGACAAGCGGACAAGGGCGGGGGGATTGTCCTACAGGACTACCCCGATTATATTTCTGAAGCTAAACGCATAATATTGGATCTCGAATATTATAAGAAATTAGACAGTGATCCCACAACAACATATAGTAAAATTCTTAAAAATCTAATACTGGATGGCCTCAATAAGGGGGTCCTAAACAAGAAGGAAAAACAATATCTTTTACCAGACCACCCAAGCATTCCATTCTATTATCACCTACCAAAAATCCATAAAAACCAGACTTCACCCCCAGGTAGACCCATTATCTCAGGGATTAACAGTTTAACAGACCGTCTATCGGAGTATATTGATCTTTTTCTACAAAAATATGTCAATAAATTACCGTCTTACATTCGAGACACTACAGATCTATTAAACAAGCTTCAGAATGTCAAGAGAGGAGAACAGTATTTTTGGTTGAGTTGTGATGTGAGGGCCCTTTACTCTAATATAGATCACATTCTAGGGGTTGATGCAATAAGGGAATATCTCAATAATGACATTTATCTTCCCTCAGTACAACAAGATTTTATCATCACTAGTATAGAATACATATTATCACATAACTATTTTCAATTTCTGGATGATTACTATCTTCAAATCAAGGGGACGACCATGGGTACCAGGTTTGCCCCCAGTTTTGCCAACCTTTTTATGGGTGTCTTTGAAGACTGATACATTTACAATTCCAACTGGGCGGCAAACCTGGTATTCTATGGCCGTTACATTGATGACCTCATCTTTATATGGAAGGGAACCACAGATGAAGCTATACTATTCACTAGTCACCTCAACTCTAACAATATGGGCTTGTCATTTACACATAATCTACAGGCTGAACAAATTGAATTTTTAGATCTCTGTCTCGGATGGATTTTACAAGATTTAAATGGTGCCGCTACGAACTCCCCTACCCAATTAGTCTGGAGTTTCAAGGATTCTGAATCTTTTAAATGGGTCTGTTGAAGAAAGGCTATATTTGTTTTAACTTTTGCCAAATGTTTGATTATCGCTTTTCTTTTTATTGGGGAATTTATGCCCCCAACATTCCACGATACTAAATTAAGAATATCTAACATGACCCCGAAGAAAAGATTTTACTAGTCGACCCTCTTGTATTAAGACCCCGAAGGAAAGAACATTTACACATCCCATCACTGAAAAAACCCAGAAGGAAAGATTCCCAAAGTTCCTGCTTCTAGTATTCTTGAGCAGAAGGATTCCATTAAATTTCCTGTTTCTGACATAACCCCTAATCCCCCGTAGATACAACCCATAAAGATTGAAAAAGACCAAGATACCAAGAGGCCGGCCAAAAAAGAGACGGAGAACGAAGAGAGAGAAAGAGTGAGAAGGAGAAGAAAAGAAGAAAGAAAAAAAAAAAAAAAAGCTGGCTGACATCCAACATTGCCGCAACAGGCTGGACTTCCGTTTGGGGGCGGAGCGAACAGGTAGCTCACAGGTAGCTGCCGTTTACTTCGTGTTCCCTGTCTATGGGAAAGTGAAAAATCTCTACCCCACTGCAGACTACCTTGCCCAGGTTTCACTCGCTTTGGGCCGGTAGAAGTTCCACGGATACCGGTGGGAAGTCCAAAAAGGCAAGACACCTGCTTAGTCGCTGAAGCGCTCCATACTACATCGACTCACCTCACACCTGCAAACAGTGGGTATACCTGCCTAGGATATCCTCACGCCACCTTTCTAATCTACCTAATCCTTAGGGATAATAGCACCGCACCTGTCTGGTCTAATTGTATTGCGGCCGCTGTGCAGAAGAGGCTGTCAGGCCTGGGAGTAAGGCGTTTTTGAACACACGCTCACTACATCGGAGTAAATTAAGCTGGACTTGTTTTTGAAACTCACCTTATGCAGCCCGGCTCTCTGTTACCTGTGGTGTCTATTCGAGTACTCCGTGAGTGTCAGCGGGGGATAGGACAGGAGAGTCCTTCGGCCCCCGCGTCCTCAGCTGCAAACAAGTGGCGGAGAGCGGCGGATCAACTGTGAGGCTGGATGGTTCAGAGTACCTGAGGAAGAAACCCCCCTCGATCAGATCTCAGATATCACTGTCCTGGTACGGTGTTCAAAGCAATCTCGCATTGGAGGGGAGGTTACAAACAGAGCACGGCACTTTGGCTGGAGCAGCTATCGGATTGTAGCGTGGGGAACTGTTTCACAATGCTGATAACTTTCGTCGCCCTTTGGCAGCACATTAAAGCGTGAGTAGAGGCAACGCGGTGTGAGTGTGACTGAAGAAAAGATAAAGTGTGTGGGCACCCTGATATCATGTTTCTCCGAAATTATTACCGGTCAGTATATTAAGGGGGTAGACCCAGACAACTTCAAACACCATAGTTATCAGAGTTCCCTTTTGATACATATCGGCAGTGAGTGGGCACAGCACAGGGGAACTTTTGCAGCAAATATCCAGAAAATAGCCTCTATTAAAGCCTGACCCGAAAGAGGAGATATGTGTGCTGGACTTATGGGGGTCCTGATCCGATGAGATGTGCTTTTGACAAGACTACATTTTATTTTGACACCTAAACAATAGCGCTGGATTACAAGAATAGGGTAGCGAACATAAGTCGAGTACAGTGCCCCCTATACAAGGGAAGGTAGGAAAAGGGTATGAAGAAGGATTTACTGGATACAGCGCCAAAAGTATTTGGAATACTATATTGCAAGACCCAGAAGCATTGTCCAGTAGGCACTGTTGGGGAAGTAAAAAGCTGACTTTGAGATTGCTGCAATAGTTTGTCTATAAGACTGACCGCTGCCTGGCGTGATAAAAAGAACTTTATGTGGAAATCCACATAAGCAGCTAATTTCATTCATATCCCTAAGCTTTTACAAAAAAAAAAAAAGAAAGGAATATGGTCTAGAGTGATCTCCTACAGAGATTTAGTCCAAGGAATCCTCGATAACCTGGATTGATGATTTGTTGGTGATTTATCCAGAAGAGTCCTAGATAACCTGTGGTGAATTTCTGCTATTTCAATGAGACATTAGTTTCAAACTCTTGCACTGGGAATATATGTATATTTGAGGTTTATATGTTACTGGACTTCCATTTACAACGATATATAAATCTAGAAGGTGTACAGTAGATATCTTATTAAACTAATGTGCATGTTTTGCTACGTATAAAAAGTAGATTTAAATGTTTTTGTTAAGTAAATTTTGAAACACTATATAGGGGAATCAGAATGAATGTAGCATAGGTGTGCAGGGTTATAAACCATATTTATTCAGTACGTTTGGCAACAGATTTTGATCTAGAACAAGATCTGGTTTAGTATATAACTCTGTATCAAATCTCTTCTTGTTGTTGCACTGGGTTTTTCTTGTTGTTTCATGTATAGGTAGGACACTGTAAGTCACTTCAGAGTAATTCTACTAAAGATTAAGTATAGATACTGTACTGCATATAGATAGAGTTTTGGAAAAATTTGTAAGTTGGAAAGTCCCAGGATATCCTAAGGAAACTTAAAGGGGCATGAAACCCAAATTTTTTCTTTCATGATTTAGAAAGAGCATACAATTATAAACAACTTTCTAATTTACTTCTATTATCTACTTTGCTTCATTCTCTTGATATTCTTTGCTGAAAAGCATATCTAGATATGCTTAGTAGCTGCTGATTGGTAGCTGCACATAGATGCCTCCTGTGATTGGTTCACCTTGTGCATTGCTATTTCTTAATTAAAGTATATCTAAATAATGAAGCAAATTAGGTAATAGAAGTAAATTGGAATGTTGTTTAAAGTTGTATTCTCTACCTTAATCATGAAAGAAAATGTTTGGGTATAGTGTCCCTTTAAGGGACTTGTGTTTAAAAGAGGAAGGGGAGGGGAAGGGGTAAAGGGATTAAGGGAATTTTTTGTTCAGCATTCTTTAGGTGTGTTTTTTTTTTTTGTCACCTCACCCTTTTTTTTGTTTTTTGTTGTTTTTTTTTGTTTTTTTTGTTTTTTTCCCCGCACCCCCCCCACACACACACACTTACACTGCACCCCTTTTTTTTTTTTTTTTTTTTTTTTTTTCTCCCCTTAGACACTTTTTCCTTTTGCCCTCACAGGGCCATTAGAAAATATCACATAGACATGCACTGAGGTTAAATATTTAAGAAACGCACTTTGCACTGTGGTGAATGGAGAGATTTATCTCCCACCAGAAGGGTTCCTCACCTATAATGCCGCCCAAACAAAAAGATAGGAGAGGTAATACTAAACACCCAGAAACCCCCCAGGATACATCCCAAGAAGGAGGCCTGATGAATTTTTCCTGTAACGATATGTCAGAATTTGCAGCAGAAATGGCGAAAATAATGGCTCCCCATTTAGAGACAGTTAAGCGAGAAATTAAATCAGAGATAACTAACCTCACCGATGAGATCAGGCAATTTACAGTCAGAATGGAGGAGGTGGAGACAAGGGTGTCTGACTTGGAGGACAGAGTGAATATTATTTCCGCTACATCTAACACACAAGAGAAAACTGTTTCCCAACTGCAGAGTCGGGTAGAGGACCTAGAGGACAGGTCGCGGCGGAATAATTTGAGAGTGATTGGTGTACCTGAACTAAATGAGTTTCAGGATTTATTAAAGTTTGTAACGGTCACCCTCCCTCAGGCACTCTTGCTTCCTCCCCCTCCGACTCCATTCCTGGTTGAGAGAGCCCACAGAATTGGGCCCCTCAGAGAAAATAGTGACAGCTCTAAACCTAGACCTATTATTTTTAAGTTTGTTAACTATCAAGACAAGCTTCTATTTTTGGGAAAATGGTATGTGTGATGCGCTAGGCTGTACCCACCTTGCCTTTCTACAATTACCGTCTCCTTCCTAGACAGTGTATGATAGATAAGTTAGAGAATGTGTATGGCGTAGAGGCGCTTACAGCTGTGGGTGAATGTTCTTGTTTTTCGTATCCAGGGCTTTCTCAAGATCTTGAGAAAGCCCTGGTAAAAGTGGGGTGAAACGCGTAGAAATACTGAACACTTGGTGCAATCTGCACGGATTTAAATTGCACATTTGATCTACATAACAGAAGGAGGACTAAGTTTTGAGCCCAAGTGATCTCTGCGTACGGAGTACTAAGAGCAGAGTAGAAGTGTGGAGGGCTACCAGAAGAAACAATACTTGCGCAAGTATATCGGAATTCAAGACTCCACAGCTGAGGATAACCGGTGACGTCAGACGCTGAAGCTAACAGCGTGAAGTATCCCGGTGAGTGTAAAGCTGCATCTGTTGAGACCTGCGAGCAAGAGCAGCAGGCAGAAGATCTAACCAAGGCGGTAAGAAAGCCTTTGGGGATTGACATAATCTAGCTGAAGGTAACGTCTGTACAGACTTAGTGCAATAAACAACAATTGAACTTTTTATCCGTGTGTTGATAGCTGGTTTTACCAGATTAAAGACTGTGACCTGAATATCGAAAAAGATTGGTTTTAAACATTAAAGACTAAAGGATATATACATTTAAAGCCACGGTCAGATAAGCCATTTTTTGCCAAACGCTTAAACAGCGATATTTGGAGTTAACATTGGGACTTTCCTTATACATATTTTTTCTGTTTTAACATATTGCTACACATTGCTACAATTTATACCATAAATTTGAATAGTAGCACAGAGCATTGGATACAGCCGGTTTTAGATACATTGTTTTATGAATGAGAGTATGAATGTGAAGTGTTAAATGACGATTGTACTGTTTCATATATAATATATTGTGTGTTATAATAAATCATTTTATATGAATACTTACTTTGTCAGGAAGAGATTATTTGTATAGAATTTGAACAATTTAATTTACTGTCCTATAGTGTGTAATTAAACTTGAATAATCCTCAGAGTATAACAAAAATATTTTAAAAGGATACGAAAAACAAGAACATTCACCCAAAGCTTCTATTTTTGGCCCATTACAGGAAGTTGAATACCCTGAATATTAATTCACATAGAATCTGGATTTTCCAGGATTTTTCTGTTGAAACTAGGGCAAAGAGAAAGGAGATGGCCCCGTTTTTTGAAAATTTTTCCAAAGCAGATTGTAGTGTCAGACTGGTGTACCATGCTAAACTTATAATTAATAAAGAGGGTTCTTCGTATATAGCGAATAATAGTGCGGAAGCTGCAGCTTTATGTAAAAAAATGGATATTCATTGAACAAGGGCCTCAAAAGCAAAATAATGTCATTACAGCATTGTTTGTAAGGATGTACAGAATGGAGTTATATGTTCAATGGTCAAAATGTATGTTTTACTTTTGTGTAAAGTATCTGGTTCTCTAGTATTAGTATTTTTTAGTTACAGTTTTAATCTTTAGTGAATAAGTATTTTCTTTGAATTTATAAATAGACTATCTTGACACATTTTTATCACATTAGATGGTCTAATCACCTTTATATTACTGTCACATTTAGTTGCAACACCACACTTTGAGACATATTATGTTATATTATACACCATATTAATATTCACCATATGCTACTTTATGCATTACTCCAAGATTTATCAACATAAATTTGATTTTTTGTATTTAAATACTAGATTTTAGACTGTTTTGCTCCACAATCGTGGTTTATTTTGATATTTATTATGTGTGATTTTTATCACATTTTGGGATCGAATATACTATGTAATTATAAAAATTACAAATTTATCTAAAGAAATCGGAACACTAGGGCACTATTTATAATACAGTGCATACCATTTAGTTGAGCCAAGTCAATATTGGGTTAATGTTTCGCTGTAAATTTCATATATGCTGCTTTTTTCACATATAGAGGACACTTAGAGTTAGAAATCACTTTAGTATTAATACTTTTTAGTTACAGTTTTAATCTTTAGTGAATAAGTATTTCCTTTGAATTACAAATAGATTATCTTGACACATTTTTATCACATTAGATGGTCTAATCACCTTTATATTACAGTCACATTTAGTTGCAACATCACATTTTGAGACATATTATGTTATATTATATACCATATTAATATTCACCATATGCTACTTTATGCATTACTCCAAGATTTATCAACATAAATTTGATTTTTTGTATTTAAATACTAGATTTTAGACTGTTTTGCTCCACAATCGTGGTTTATTTTGATATTTATTATGTGTGATTTTTATCACATTTTGGGATCGAATATACTATAATTATAAAAATTACAAATTTATCTAAAGAAATCGGAACACTAGGGCACTATTTATAATACAGTGCATACCATTTAGTTGAGCCAAGTCAATATTGGGTTAATGTTTCGCTGTAAATTTCATATATTCTGCTTGTGGAGTGCAGCATTGGTAAAATTACTGTAGTATAGAAACCCCCATTAATACCTATAAAGTACAACGTTAGGACATATTATTAAGAGGACAGATTATTTTGTAAAAAGTTTACTGCTATGAATATTTCTAGATATAGGGGGAAAAAAACCCCACAGAGGTTAAAATTCATATGCACCCCGGCCAATTAATATAGGGAATTAATATAGGGAAATATTACTGATGGATGAGCCATATAACATATATAGTATAGGAATAGACTATCACTGTTGGGAGATCTATAGAATAGATGGAATAGAAAAAAAATCCCCCTTACACTTATACACATACGTATATCAGATAGAAAGCTAGTCTTTTGTACATATACACGTATATTATAAACAACAAATAGACAGTTTTCTTGCATATATAAATACATTGGATTTCCTTAACATCTTGTAATTAGGAGACAAGCCACCTTAGACAGGTGTCAGTGATTAATTGTTAAACACACCCCTCTGAAAGGAGGATAATGTTTGTTAGCTGGCTATATAAAGCAGAGGCAGGAGAGGTAGGAATAAGAACAATTTTATGCCTGATGAAACGGTGCAAAACCGAGAAATGCGTTGCATTATTGGGGTCACTGTTAACCCCTTTTTTATCCACCTAACACAGCAATTGTTCTGTTGTGTTTTTTAACTTTTGTTTTTAATAAATATTTGTATTTTACTGGAAATACGCCTTTGAGTGGATATCTTTACCTACCTACTGCCCTGCTGATACATAAGAGTCTCTCTACCTTTTTGGGACTTTGTGTTACCTATTGGAGCCATTTGATTACAGCATTAAGAAATCTGATCTGGGGTGAGCTGCTACACCTGCCTAAAATTTGCAGCTTGTCTCTACCAGCACATAAGTGTGCTCATGGAGTATGTGAGTAACCATCTGTACCACTGAAAATATTGTTTGTTATATTTTTAACAGTCTGCACATGTAGTGCTTTTTTGCTGTGTCTCCATCTCCAGCATCACAGTACTACCTGAGAGGTGAGCTGCCACACCTATTTGAATCTGCAGCCTGCTACTACCAGCACATTGGTGTGCTTGTGAAGTGTGTGAGTACCCATTTGGCTCTACTACTGTTATTACTGATTTTTATATCTGTTGATCCTACACATGAGGCGCCCCACTATTTTCTTCTATTCCTCATAGTTATACCCGGACCAGTCGACGAGGAGGAGGCAGCCACCACAGGGCTTTTCCACTTGGTTTTGAAAAGGACTCATTTTTGCCTTGATTTTGTAATTATATTTGGACTTCCCTGATTTGAGAGGATTTTATTTCATTTTTCTTTTATTTTGTTTTATTATTTTTTTATCTGTATTGTATACACAAATACCTATTTGCATTTTTTAAAGAGTATATAGATTAATACCACTATCTATATTATCACTAGCGCCCCCTTACTTTGCTGTAAGGCTATATATACAAATGGACACTGTAAGCAGACTGAGAACACTAAGTATAAAAAAAACAGAGGAGGGTCTCCAATAATTCAAAACTCTTTATTCTGTTCAAATATCCCGGACAGGATAAAAAAATATCCACAAAATTTTGGGACCAGTGCCCCTTAATCATGTGATAAAGTTAAAGGAGGGTATATAGATATAGGCTATAATAAATCAATCTCCTGTCTGAGAGATCTGAGTGACTCCATGTTAGTGATATATATTAAGTGTGAGTTGGCTGCTATTATCTTTGCTAGGATTTGGAGACGTAAAAGGAGGTTATATAGATATAGCGCCTGTACCTTAGCACCTATAGCTTCAAACAAAGGTTACCTAGCTAGCCTATAAGTGAATATATGTATGTGGTGTGTTTGAAGCGCCTAAAAGGCAAGGTGATATATATCATGTTCAACTCTTATAGTGACAATTTATACAGTCAAAGGAGTTATAGTTAATACCTTCAATACATTAGAAATTATGCAATAAAATTGCTGTGGATCCACATTCAACAAAATATCAAAAACACTTAAAAATAAAATGATAAAATAAATTGGCAAACCTGCTTGTAAAAACTTACAAAATACAATTTCTTGGGAATAAACCTGCTTAGTCAGCTCACATTAATGAATCTCATTTGCAAAAATATCACTCAGTGTTGTGAAATGCACGTGCATAAAATGATAGTGGATATGTGCACCAAAAATGCCACTAGTAAAAATGGTAAAAAGGGATGACAATGGTAAAATTGGTAAAAAAAAAAAAAAAGGAAAAGGAGACAAATATGATGAAAAAAATATTATGAAAAAATAGTGAAGGTGGTGAAAAATTAAAAAATATAATTTTTTTTAAAAAAAAATAAGTGTAGTGAATTAAGTCACAATCCAGGTGATATATAATAAAAAGAAAGTCAAACTTGTTTCCTGATGGTGAGAATTCAGTGATGGGAATCCTAATGGATCATGGTGGTCTCTCTGTTGTCCATTCTAAAGCCTGATAGAGTGTCCTGTAAAAAATAATAATATAGTGTAGAACGTCCAAACTTTGATTAGGGGCTTGGAATTTAGCTTACCAGCTGATAGTCAACGTGTTTCAGCCACTGTGTAGGCCTTTATCAAGACTGGTGATACTTAATAACTGGTAGCTGTAAATACAGTTCCCAAAGTGATTGTCCGAAGTTCGGCACCAAGTACAACCGGGAGTTGCAAACCGGAAGTACATACATCGTAATAGTGCCCTAAATGTGTTTAACAAAAAAGAGACTTATAGGTTTAAACAATATCTGTGTTGATGCTATACCCTAAGTGGATACATACTAAAAAGTGTAAAAGATGAAGAAAAGCTGACACCTCCGTTTACATTCTAGCATGAGTTTGTCTCGTTATTGCTTGTCTATGATTGGTTGGAGGATTTAGACAGATTGGTGTCTGATTGGATGTGAACATTTGTTGGTAAACAGACCTTTACAGCTGATGGCTGGGACTGTGTACTAAACCTTATATGTGTCAGATCGGATTTGTGATAATTAGAGCAGTGTTTATTTAAAAAAACTGTACACAGAATTGTTAAAAGCTCAATACAAAATAGTTAAAGGGATTGTTTTACAACCCTATATCGACTTTATGAATATTGCTTGTGATTACGAACTGTAGACAAGTTCGTATAGTATACTCAGTTATCAGTGCTGATACTAATACCCTAAGATGATAGGTACCGATAATGTTAAAGGCTTGCTACGTACTCAAATTATTTTGAATAATTTAAAATACTGTAGTTGCATAATTTTAAAATCGTTGCATAATTTAAAAAAATCAACATCTCCATACATATTCAAGCACAAGTTCATCTTATTTGTGCCTGTTTGTGATTAGTGGCCGGTTAGTAGATAAATTTTTACAACTGATGTCTGATGTTGTTCACTAGAACTTGTATGTGTCAGATCGGGTAATTAGTGCTGATGTCAATACCCTAAGATGATCGTACCGATAATATTAAGGGCTTGCTACATGCTAAAATTATGTTGCTTAATTAAAAATTGTTGCATAATTTAAAAACCAGCAACTCTGTACACGTTCAAGCATGGGTTCATCTTGTTCGTGCCTGTTTGTGATTGGTGGCCACTATTTAGTAAACAGATTCTTACAGCTGACGTTTAAGGTTGTTCACTAGAACTTGTATGTGTCAGATCGGGTTATATTTGTTGATGAATATGCTTAAGACAGGCTGGTAGATCTTACTTTACAAACACTAGTTGCAGTGATGGAATTGTTGCTAATGATGGTGTGTGAATTTTCTTCATAAATTCAGAACAATGTGTGTGTCTGAAATGTCCGTTTGGTAAATCTTATTTCCAAACACTAATTGTAATTGTGACTTAGAATTATCACTAGCGATGATGTGTGAAATTTCTTCTTGGATTCAGAACGATGTATGTATCTGAAATATCCGTTTATATTAATAATAAGCTGTCATTGTTAAAATTGTGGGCATTTTAACCTTAGGGACAAGATTCCCCACACATTCCATATCTTATAGTTATGGACATTTTAACCCTATACTAATAGGCTTTACACACGGAATTAAAGGTCAATGTGTTTAACATAATCTAGGTTTGTAAAGTGGATACAAATGATAAACAAATGATAAACAAAAATAAAATTGATAAACTTGATAAAACTGTGTGTGCTCAGATTTTGTTAAATTTGCACTCGAAAAAACAGTGCTGAGAAACTTATGGCATTGAGTTGTATAGAGAGGCTATTGGTATGTAATTATATATTCGTATTATGTATATTCATTAGAGAGTCTTAGTGAGATAATGGATATCTGTCCTGTTAAGATCAAGGGATGATGGAATTTAACATACTCTGATTGGTGGATAACCAATGTAGATCATAAACCTTTGTATAAACTTCTATGTTAGGTTATTCAACTAGAATAGCCAATAATTAATAATTGTGTATCAATACTTATTTAGGAAAGAGGATTTTGTATCAAATATGTTGTTGTATCTACATGTAATGTTTAATAGACTTATTATCATAAATCTGTATATAATCCTCTATATTAGGATGATGATTATGTCATTCATTAGCTATTTAAGAGAGGAGTATATGTCAGATTGATTGTTGTATCTACATATAATGCAGATCAGACTTGTTATCTATGAATGGTTTGGAAAATATATAGGTGTGGTACCTTATTGTTACATTAAATTCAACCCGTTGTATTATATTATGTCCACATATGAGATAGATGTACTGTCTTCAGATTGTCTATGAGATACATATGTAGTACCACTTTGCTTCATTATGTGAGATCTCTTATTTCCACTAGTAGAATTGCAATTAGGACCTCATTTTTTTTTGTTCTTTTTCTCTTTTAAATAAATACAAGTGATAAGTGTCTAATTCTAAATGTCTAGTTATAGAGGACGTCAAATTAGAGGGGTTCTAATCTTGGATCTAATTTAATCATATTTTTACACTTTAATTTCCTTCTAGGCTAGAGGTAATATGAATCTAGTTGTGCCTTGGATAGTGCTAAATGGGAAGATCTAGTTTGGGTCTTATCTTTATATTCCTTTAATTAAATGTATATTTAATTAAATGTATAGATTGGTGGAGGATGAGGAAGATCTGCTTCACTTTGTTTAGCAATAACCTCCACATTTAGTGGGGTCAAGCCTGTATATAAATATAAGAATGAGGATGGGGACCTTATTTGGGTATTTCTAGCTCTTGTCTAGATTCTATTTAGATAAGTTGTGTATATATATATATATATATATATATATATATATATATTCTTATATATTTTTTGGTGCATATATATATGTATTTTAGGGTATATATGTATTTTTAGAGTATGTATGTATTTTAGAGTTTAAGGAGATGGGCCAGATCTTCTTTATTGTTCATCCCTTTAGGATGTAGACAATCTAGTTGAAATATCAATTTTGATTCAGCAATCAATAGCTTCTTTTCAAAATATCCACCTCTCCAGTTCTTCTTGATCTCTTGTATACCGCAGAACTTAAAATCTTTTATATTACCCTGATGAGTTGTAAAATGGTTATAAAGCACTGTGTCTTTATTTAGCTTTTCTATTAACAATATATGTTCACAAATTCGGTCTTTAAGACTTCTTGAAGTCTGTCCGACATATTGAAGCCCACAGGAATATTCAATCAGATAGACTACTCTATCACTACATCTGATGAAATGTTCGATCTTGAATAATTCCCTTTTGTGGTTCGATTGAAATCTGTTGGTTTTCATGCCACTTTTGCAGGCTTTACAACTAGGGCATGGGAAGAAGCCTTTCATTTTCTTTCCACATATGTCATTGGTCCTTGATTTTCCTTTTGTTTGCACACTTGGTGCTAATCTGTTTTTTAAATTGTTCGTCTTTCTATAAATAAATTTTGGTTGTATTGGTAACTTGTCCCCAATGATATTGTCTTCTTTCAGTAAAGACCAATGTCTCCTGAAAATATCTTCCAAGATATGTCGGTTGTTACTGAATTCAGTAATCATTGGAACATTTATTGTTCCGTCTTCATTTTCTAATGTTTTCCGATCTTTTTACTTCATGAGTTCCCTTCTCTCGACTTTTCGTACTTCCTCTATTTTTTGGTCCAACATATCTTCATCATATCCCCTTTCGCTGAATTTGCTTTTTAGATGTATAGGTTGTTCCTCCCATTTGGTTAGATCGGAACAGTTTTTTCAGATTCTCAGGAACTGTCCCTTTGGGATGTTCTCTTTCCATTTTATAATTGTTATATATAATTGTTGCTGTCTACCTCTTTAAAGAAAGTTGACGTAACCCATCTCCCATCTATTGCTTCAATTTTTAAATCTAGGAAGGTGATTGTTGTTAGGCTCCATTCATGCATAAATTTCAGATTACAGCTGTTTTTATTCATGACTTCTATTGTGTATTCCAGATCTTCCATTGTCTGACTTTTCGCACTTCCTCTTTTTTTTTGGTCCAACATATCTTCATCATATCCCCTTTCGATGAATTTGCTTTTTAGATGTTTAGCTTGTTCCTTTCCATTTGGTTAGATCGGAACAGTTCTTTCGGATTCTCAGGAACTGTCCCTTTGGGATGTTCTCTTTCCATTTTTTATGGTGACAGCTTAAATTATGAATATAATTGTTGCTGTCTACCTCTTTAAATAAAGTTGATGTAACCCATCTCCCATCTATTGCTTCAATTTTTAAATCTAGGAAGGTGATTGTTGTTAGGCTCCATTCATGCATAAATTTCAGATTATAGCTGTTTCTATTCATGACTTCTATCGTGTATTCCAGATCTTCCATTGTCCCTTTCCATATAATTAGAATGTTGTCAATATATCTGCGGTATAGGACCAGGTCCGCGCTGGCTGGGCATGATTCCCAGAAGATTTCTTCCCATTTGCCTATATACAGGTTCCCAATAGCTCGGCTCAAGCCTACTTCCCTTCATTGCAGAAGTAATTATGTGATAGGATGTATTGTATACTTTCTAGTATGAAATTGCTTTGTTCTTCTGGGACATCCGGGTCTTTCTCCAAAAAATATTTGATAGTTTCTAATCCTTCTTTGTGTGGAATACTCGTGTACAATGAGGTCAAATCACACATCGCTAGCACATATCCTTCTGCCCAGATTATACTATCCAATATATTTAATATCTGTGTCGAATCTCTCAAGAATGATGGTAACTCTGGAACATATTTTTGCAGATTCTTATCCACATATTCTGAGAGATTGCTGGTTAGGGAGCTGATCCCAGATATAATTGGTCTTCCTGGTGGATTTTGAAGATTTTTATGGATCTTGGGTAGATGATATAATATTGGGGTGATTGGATATTTGATATCAATGTATTTGAATTCTTTTTCATTCAATATCACCAGTGTTTTGGCTTTCTCTAAGATGGTTTTTAATTCTATCTGATAGATCTCTACAGAGTTATTTAAGAGTCTTTGGTATGTTGACTTATCACTCAGTATCCGTTCATTCTCTTTTATATAATCTTCACGGTTCAGAATCACAATCCCTCCTCCTTTATATGCCGGTCTTATGGTCAGTTTGTTGTTATTTTCCAATGTTTTAATAGTTTCCATTTGTGTCTTAGAGAGGTTGTGTTTCATATTTTTTAACTTTCTTGTCTTAATATCTTTTATCTCTTTACAAACTATAGTTTCAAATGCTTCTATAGCATTACCTTTACTGTTTGTTGGATAAAAGTTGGACTTTGGTTTAAGATCCATATGTATAAATGGATCCTGTCCTATGCCCATACTGTAGCTCCTGGGTGCCATTATTTCTAATGGAGATGAAAATCTTTTCAGCGTCAGTTTTCTTATGAATTCTTTTGTTTTCATGAATGTCTGAAATTTATCAAGACTTCTTGTTGGGGCGAATGAAAGTCCATATTTCAGTACTTTATTTTTGTCCTCTGCCGGTTCATGTGAACTCAGATTAAATATTCCTTCATTGGTCTTATGGTTGTCTTTATTTTGAGATTCCTCCTTTTTCCGTTTGTTCAGTCGGATTCCTCCTCTTTTTCCCCTATGTGTTTTCCTCTTGTGTTCAGTGAGATGTCTCCTTCCATCCCCATTTCTTTTGACTTTTTCACCTGGGATCTCTCTTTGTTTTTTTGCGACTGGTTGGTTCTGGTCTAAAAAAGTTGATGAAGATGTAATCTGTACCAGTGGGACTTCTTTTTGTTGGTTTCTAGTAGATGCTTTTATCTGTACATTCCATCTTCTCGTATTTTCTCCTCTTTGTCCTCTATGTTCCTCAAGGTCCTTGAGTTGTCTAGCCTGAGTACTTATATGATTCCTTCTAAAATATGTCCTATCTTCAATTATCTTTTCCCCCTCATCTTTTATACCTGTCGTCACATGTTCTTGGATCAGTATATCCATATTTGGCCTGGTAGTCATCTCTCTCACTTTGTCTTCTATTTGGATAATCATTTTCTCTCATTCCATAGCTCAGCTGGCATTATCAAATTGAACTTGATCATAATAGCCTTCATCTTTATAATCCCAACTCCGTTCTTGTCCTCTGTGGTTCCATGGATTTCTTTAAAGGTCTATTATAATTGAAGTCTCTCCTATAGTATGGTTTCTTCCAGGTCTTATGCTGATATTGGTTGCAGTTTTCTTTATCTCTCCTATCCCATGGTGTATTATTCCAATTTTTATATATGTTTCTCTGTGGATAATAGTTACTCTCATTTGATCCTCTTTGAAAACTTTGGAAATTTGGATTCATGTTCTTTCTTCCAAAATTTTGTCTGTGGGGGTAATCTGCATGGTGGATTATATCCTTATGTGTATTTGTCATTCTATTATCAAGGTTTCCACTATCTTCTTCTCTAGTGTTGGCCTTTTCCGTCTCTTGGAGTGCGTCATCTTCTTCTGATGCTATATTTTCCTTACTTTTCTTCGATTTCCCTTTTCAATTTCTTCATCTTTTTAGAGATAACATCTTCCCTGACTTTTGTTACTTTTTTAATTAGATTATTCCTCCCTTCTGAAATGTCTGTCCCTGAGTTTTTTAGATTCATCAGAATCTCCTCATCCTCCTTGATGTTTCCATCAATTTCTTTAATGAGGGCCTCCCTATATTCTATGATAATGTTAATCAACTCTCTAGATGCTCTTATAAGAGTATCTCTCTACTTGGCAGAAAGATGCAGCTCTGAGATTGGGAAAGAACAATCTTTATTTACTGGCAGTCCTTTTGGGATAATGTTTTTTAAATAAACACTGCTCGAATTATAACAAATCTGATCTGACACATATAAGGTTTAGTACACAGTCCCAGCCATCAGCTGTAAAGGTCTGTTTACCAACAAATGTTCGCATCAAATCAGACACCAATCCATCTAAATCCTCCAACCAATCATAGACAAGCAATAACGAGACAAACCCATGCTTGAATGTGAACGGAGGTGTCAGATTTTCTTCATCTTTTACACTTTTTAGTATGTATCCACTTAGGGTATAGCATCAACACAGATAATGTTTAAACCTATAAGTCTCTGATTTGTTAAACACTTTTAGGGCACTATTACGATGTATGTACTTCCGGTTGTACTTGGTGCCGAACTTCGGACAATCACTTTGGAAACTGTATTTATAGCTACCAGTTATTAAGTATCACCAGTCTTGATAAAGATCTACACAATGGCTGAAACAATTTAGAATGGACAACAGAGAGACCACCATGATCCATTAGGATTCCCATCACTGAATTTTCACCATCAGGAAACAAGTTTGACTTTCTTTTTTATTATATATCACCTGGATTGTGACTTAATTCACTTCAGTTATTTAAAAAAAAATATATATATATATTTTTTTAATTTTTCACCACCTTCACTATTTCTTCATCCTATTTTTTCATCATATTTGTCTCATTTTCCTTTTTTACCAATTTTACTAGTGGTATTTTTGGTGCACATATCCACTATTATGTTATGCACGTGCATTTCACAACACTGAGTGATATTTTTGCAAATGAGATTCATTAATGTGAGTTGACTCAGCAAGTTTATTCCCTAGATATTGTATTTTATAAGGTTTTTCAAGCAGGTTTGTCAATTTATTTTATCATTTTATTTTAAAGTGTTTTTAATATTTTGTTGAATGTGGATCCACAGCAATTTTATTGTATAATTTTATAATGTATTGAATGTATTAAATATAAGTCCTTTGACTGTATAAATTGTCACTATAAGAGTTGAACATAATATATATCACCTTGCCTTTTAGGCGCTTCAAACACACCACATACATATATTCACTTATAGGCTAGCTAGGTAACCTTTGTTTGAAGCTATAGGTGCTAAGGTACAGGCGCTATATCTACATACCCTCCTTTCACTTCTCCAACTCCTAGCAAAGATAATAGCAGCCAACTCACACTTAATATATTTCACTAACATGGAGTCACTCAGATCTCTCAGACAGGAAATTGACTTTGATACCCCTAAAACTAATAATAGTCTAGGGGACGATGAACATATAAATGCTCAAACATTATTCAGAGTATTAGAAAAACTGCTCATTTCAGAAGTCAAGTATAAAGCAGAAATATCTTTCCTCAAGAAAAGTCTAGAGTTAAACATTATCCCAAAAGGACTGCTAGTAAATAAAGATTGTGCTTTCCCAATCTCAGAAGTGCATCTTTCTGCCAAGTGGAGAGAGACTCTTATAAGAGCATCTAGAGAGTTGATTAACATTATCATAGAATATAGGGAGGCCCTCATTAAAGAAATTGATGGGAACATCAAGGAGGATGAGGAGATTCTGATGAATCTAGAAAACGCAGGGACAGACATTTCAGAAGGGAGGAATAATCTAATTAAAAAAGTAACAAAAGTCAGGGAAGATGTTATCTCTAAAAAGATGAAGAAATTGAAAAGGGAAATCGAAGAAAAGAAAAGTAAGGAAAATATAGCATCAGAAGAAGATGACGTACACCAAGAGATGGAAAAGGCCAACACTAGAGAAGAAGATAGTGGAAACCTCTAATAGAATGACTAATACACATAAGGATATAATCCATCATGCAGATTACCATTTTCTTCCAAAATGTTGTCTGTGGTAGTAATCTGCATTACCACCACAGACAACATTTTGGAAGAAAGAACATGAATCCAAATTTCCAAAGTTTTCAAAGTGGATCAAATGAGAGTAACTATTATCCACAGAGAAACATATATAAAAATTGGAATAATACACCATGGGATAGGAGAGATAAAGAAAATCGCAAACCAATATCAGCATAAGACCTGGAAGAAACCATACTATAGGAAAGACTTCAATTATAATAGACCTCAAAGAAATCCATGGAACCACAGAGGACAAGAACGGAGTTGGGATTATAAAGATGAAGGCTATTATGATCAAGTTCAATTTGATCATGCCAGCTATGGAATGAGAGAATATGATTATCCAAATAGAAGACAAAGCAAGAGAGATGACTACCAGGCCAAATATGGATATACTGATCCAAGAACATGTGACGACAGATATGAAAGACGAGGGGAAAAGATAATTGAAGATAGGACATATTTTAGAAGGAATCATATAAGTACTCAGACTAGACAACTCGAGGACCTTGAGGAACATAGAGGACAAAGAGGAGAGAATTCGAGAAGATGGAATGAACAGATAAAAACATCTACTAGAAACCAACAAAAAGAAGTCCCACTGGTACAGATTACATAACTTTTTTTAGACCAGAACCAACCAGTCGCAAAAACAAAGAGAGAACCCAGGTGAAAAAGTCAAAAGAAATTGGGATGGAAGGAGACATCCCACTGAACACAAGAGGAAAACACATAGGGGAAAAAGAGGAGGAATCCGACTGAACAAACGGAAAAAGGAGGAATCTCAAAATAAAGACAACCATAAGACCAGTGAAGGAATATTTAATCTCAGTTCACATGAACTGACAGAGGACGAAAATAAAGTACTGAAATATGGACTTTCATTCGCCCCTACAAGAAGTCTTGATAAATTTCAGACATTCATTAATACAAAATAATTCATAAGAAAACTGATGCTGAAAAGGTTTTTCATGAGATCTCCATTAGAAATAATGGCACCCAGGAGCTACAGTATGGGCATAGGACAGGATCCATTTATACATACGGATCTTAAACCAAAGTCTAACGTTTACCCAACAAACAGTAAAGGTAATACTATAGAAGCATTTAAAACTATAGTTTGTAAAGAGATAAAAGATATTAAGACAAGAAAGTTTAAGACTATGAAACACAACCTCTCTAAGACACAAATGGAAACTATTAAAACATTGGAAAATAACAACAAACTGACCATAAGACCGGCAGAAAAGGGAGGAGGAATTGTGATTCTGAACCGTGAAGATTATATAAAAGAAAATGAACGGATACTGAGTGATAAGTCAACATAACAAAGACTATTAAATAACCCTGTAGAGATCTATCAGATAGAATTAAAAAGCATCTTAGAGAAAGCCAAAACACTGGGAATATTGAATTCAAATACATTGATATCAAATATCCAATCACCCTAGTATTATATAATCTACCCAAGATCCATAAAAATGTTCAAAATCCACCAGGAAGACCAATTATATCTGGGATCGGCTCCCTAACCAGCAATCTCTCAGAATATGTGGATAAGAATCTGCAAAAATATGTTCGATAGTTACCATCATTCTTGAGAGATTCGACATAGATATTGAATATATTGGATAGTATAACCTGGGAAGAAGGATATGTGCTAGCGACGTGCGATGTGACCTCATTGTACACGAGTATTCTACACAAAGAAGGATTAGAAACTATCAAATATTTTTTGGAGAAAGACCCGGATGTCCCAGAAGAACAAAGCAATTTCATACTAGAAAGTATACAATACATCCTATCACATAATTACTTCTGCAATGAAGGGAAGTATTACAAGCAGACCTGTGGTACAGCGATGGGGACCACGTTCGCGCCGAGCTATGTGAACCTGTATATGGGCAAATGGGAAGAAATCTTCTGGGAATCATGCCCAGCCAGCACGGACCTGGTCCTATACTGCAGATATATTGACGACATTCTAATTACAAGAAAAGGGACAATGGAAGATCTGGAATGCACAATAGAAGTCATGAATAGAAACAGCTATAATCTGAAATTTACGCATGAATGGAGCCTAACAACAATCACCTTCCTAGATTTAAAAATGGAAGCAATAGATGGGAGATGGGTTACGTCAACTTTCTTTAAAGAGGTAGACAGCAACAATTATATATAACAATTATAAAATGGAAAGAGAACATCCCAAAGGGACAGTTCCTGAGAATCTGAAAGAACTGTTCCAATCTAACCAAATGGGAGGAACAACCTATACATCTAAAAAGGAAATTCATTGAAAGGGGATATTATGAAGATATGTTGGTCCAAAAAATAGAGGAAGTACGAAAAGTCGAGAGGAGGGAATTCATGAAGTATAAAGATCAGAAAACATTAGAAAATGAAGATGGAACAATAAATGTTCCAATGTTTACTGAATTCAGTAACAACCGACATATCTTGGAAGACATTGGTCTTTACTGAAAGAAGACAATATCATTGGGGACAAGTTACCAATACAACCAAAATTTATTTATAGAAAGACGAACAATTTAAAAAACAGATTAGCACCAAGTGTGCAAACAAAAGGAATATCAAGGACCAATGACATATGTGGAAAGGAAATAAAAGGCTTCTTCCCATGCCCTAGTTGCAAAGCCTGCAAAAGTGGCAAGAAAACCAACAGATTTCAATCCAACCACACAAAGGAATTATTCAAGATCGAAAATCTCATCAGATGTAGTGATAAAGGAGTAGTCTATCTGATAGAATGTTCCTGTGGGCTTCAATATGTCGGACAAACTTCAAGAAGTCTTAAAGACATACATTGTTAATAGAAAAGCTAAATAAAGACACAGTGCTTTATAACCATTTTACAACTAAACATCAGGGTAATATAAAAGATTGTAAGTTCTGTGCTATACAAAAGATCAAGAAGAACTGGAGAGGTGGAGATTTTGAAAAGAAGCTATTGACAGCTGAATCCAAATGGATATTTCAACTAGATTGTCTACATCCTAAAGCGCTGAACAATAAAGAAGATCTGACCCATCTCCTTAAACTCTAAAAATAAATACATACTCTAAAAATACATATATACACCAAAAAATATATAAGAATATATAAATACACCAAAAAATATATAAGAATATATATATAACCAAAATATGTATTTATATAAAATATATATATATATATATATATATATATATATATATATATATATATATATATATATATATATATATATATACACACATACAACTGATCTAGACAAGAGCTAGAAATAGCCAAATAAGGTCCCCATCCTCATTCTTATATTGATATACAGGCTTGACTCCACTAAATGTGGAGGTCATTGCTAAACAAAGTGAAGCAGATCTTCCTCATCCTCCACCAATCTATACATTTAATTAAATATACATTTAATGAAAGGAATATAAAGATAAGACCCAAACTAGATCTGCCCATTTAGCACTATCGAAGGCACGACTAGATTCATATTACCTCTAGCCTAGAAGGAAATTAAATAATAAAAATATGATTAAATAAGACTCAAGATTAGAACTCCTCTAATTTGACTTCCTCTATAACTAGACATTTAGAATTAGACACTTATCACTTGTATTTATTTAAAAGAGAAAAAGACCATAAAAATTAGGTCCTAATTGCAATTCTACTAGTGGAAATAAGAGATCTCACATAATGAAGCAAAGTGGTACTACATATGTATCTCATAGACAATCTGAAGACAGTACATCTATCTCATATGTGGACATAATATAATACAATACAACGGATTGAATTTAATGTAACAATAAGGTACCACACCTATATATTTTTCAAACCATTCGTAGATAACAAGTATGATTTGCATTATCTGTAGATACAACGATCAATCTGACATATACTCCTCTCTTAAATATCTAGTGAATGACATAATCATCATCCTAATATAGAGGATAATATACAGATTTATGATAATAAGTCTATTAAACATTACATGTAGATACAACAACATATTTGATACAAAATCCTCTTTCCTAAATAAGTATTGATACACAATTATTAATTATTGGCTATACTAGTTGAATAAGCTAACATAGAAGTTTATACAAAGGTTTATGATTTACATTGGTTATCCACCAATCAGAATATGTTAAATTCCATCATCCCTCAATCTTAATAGGACAGATATCCATTATCTCACTAAGACTCTCTAATGAATATACATAATACGAATATATAATTACATACCAATAGCCTCTCTATACAACTCGATGCCATAGGTTTCTCAGCACTCTTTTTTCGAGTGCAAATTTAACAAAATCTGAGCACACACAGTTTTATCAAGTTTATCAATTTTATTTTTGTTTATCATTTGTTTATCATGTATATCCACTTTAGAAACCTAGATAATGTTACACACATTGACCTTTAATTCCGTGTGTAAAGCCTATTAGTATAGGGTTAAAATGTCCATAACTATAAGATATGGAATGTGGGGGGAATCTTGTCCCTAAGGTTAAAATGCCCACAATTTTAACAATGACAGCTTATTATTAATATAAACGGATATTTCAGATACATACATCGTTCTGAATCCAAGAAGAAATTTCACACATCATCGCTAGTGATAATTCTAAGTCACAATTACAATTAGTGTTTGGAAATAAGATTTTCCAAACGGACATTTCAGACACACACATTGTTCTGAATTTATGAAGAAAATTCACACAACATCGTTAGCAACAATTCCATCACTGCAACTAGTGTTTGTAAAGTAAGATCTACCAGCCTGTCTTAAGAATATTCATCTACAAATATAACCCAATCTGACACATACAAGTTCTAGTGAACAACCTTAAACATCAGATGTAAGAATCTGTTTACTAACCGGCCACCAATCACAAACAGGCACGAACAAGATGAACCCGTGCTTGAATGTGTATGGAGTTGCTGGTTTTTAAATTATGCAACAATTTTAAATTATGCAACAATTTTAAATTAAGCAACATAATTTTAGCATGTAGCAAGCCTTTAATATTATCGGTATGTATCATCTTAGGGTATTGACATCATCACTGATTACCCGATCTGACACATACAAGTTCTAGTGAACAACCTCAGACATCAGTTGTAAGAATCTATCTACTAACCGGCCACTAATCACAAACAGGCACGAATAAGATGAACCCATGCTTGAATATGTACGGAGATGTTGATTTTTTAAATTATGCAACAATTTTAAAATTATGCAATTATTTTAAATTATGCAAAATAATTTGAGTACGTAGCAAGCCTTTAACATTATCTTAGACATTGACATATATGGTAAGCTTCTTTTCAATTACTTTTGAATAGCAGTTTTGCACTATGTTATATTTGTTTTATTACAGGTATATCTTTGAATGAATTGATCCCTGAGACATAGGATCCATTTCTGTATTTTTTCATCGTTTACACACAGGAATAACTTTTTAGGAGCATCTCTTCACATCTTGTATTCACATAAGGGTCACTTTATAAGTGTGTTATTCACTTTAACACATCCTAAATATTCATTTGGATTATTTTTTCACATTTTTTCCTTTTTCTTTTTTCATTTTTGTGTACACACATTTTTGATTATTCACGCCCACTTCATCACATCATCTTTTCAGGATTTTTTGGATATTCACAATAATTTTTGAAATTTGATTTGAAAACCACTACGTTTTTCTTTTTTACACATTTCATCATTTCACAGTTTATTGAGGGATATATAAGGATAACTGTTTAAAATAGAATCTTCATATTGGACATTCACTCTCTGGAAAGAATTTAAAGTTTGGGACCTACATATTTATGGACACCTACTCAGTAAATTGCTGTTTTTATATATTTATATTTTTTATCCAACCATCAACAGCTGTTTTATTGTAATTTATTTTGTGATTAAGATTGTATATTGTTGTGGTTTTTAACCACAATTGTATTGTTTTTTATATAGATATATGCATATTTTATTGTTAATTTTAAGTGGATCCACTTTTGTATCTTGTTTGTATATTTTAGCTATAAGTAGCTTATAAAATATTTTATATACCCCTATAGAATTTCAATATATTTTTTTATTTAAATAATCGTGTCACTACTAGTGTCTTAGCCTTTTAGGAGGCACTCTATTTATTTATTTTTAGCACTACATTCACCTTTTTGGGGGTGCTGGTACCCACAATACTAGGAGCTACAGACACAAGGTTGAGCGCTGTCAGATTTTAACAGATTCTTAGGGTATTAGTATCAGCACTGATAACTGAGTATACTATACAAACTTGTCTACAGTTAGTAATTGCAAGTAATATTCATAAAGTTGATATAGGGTTGTAAAACAATCCCTTGCACTATTTTGTATAGCACTTTTAACAATTCTGTGTACAGTTTTTTAAATAAACACTGCTCGAATTATCACAAATCCAGTCTGACACATATAAGGTTTAGTACACAGTCCCAGCCATCAGCTGTAAAGGTCTGTTTACCAACAAATGTTCACATCCAATCAGACACCAATCTGTCTAAATCCTCCAACCAATCATAGACAAGCAATAACGAGACAAACTCATGCTTGAATGTGAATGGAGGTGTCAGCTTTTCTTCATCTTTTACACTTTTTAGTATGTATCCACTTAGGGTATAGCATCAACACAGATAATGTTTAAACCTATAAGTCTCTTTTTTGTTAAACACATTTAGGGCACTATTACGATGTATGTACTTCCGGTTTGCAACTTCCGGTTGTACTTGGCGCCGAAATTCGGACAATCACTTTGGGAACTGTATTTATAGCTACCAGTTATTAAGTATCACCAGTCTTGATAAAGGCCTACACAGTGGCTGAAACACATTGACTATCAGCTGGTAAGCTAAATTCCAAGCCCCTAATTAAAGTTTGGACGTTCTACACTATATTATTATTTTTTACAGGACACTCTATCAGGATTTAGAATGGACAACAGAGAGACCACCATGATCCATTAGGATTCCCATCACTGAAATCTCACCATCAGGAAACAAGTTTGACTTTCTTTTTATTATATATCACCTGGATTGTGACTTAATTCACTACACATATTTATTTTTTTTAAAAATATATATATTTTTGAATTTTTCACCACCTTAACTATTTTTTCATCATATTTTTCCATCATATTTGTCTCCTTTTCCTTTTTTTTTTTTTACCAATTTTACCATTGCCATCCCTTTTTTACCATTTTTACTAGTGGCATTTTTGGTGCACATATCCACTATCATTTTATGCACGTGCATTTCACAACACTGAGTGATATTTTTGCAAATGAGATTCATTAATGTGAGCTGACTCAGCAGGTTTATTCCCAAGAAATTTTATTTTATAAGGTTTTTCAAGCAGGTTTGCAAATTTATTTTATCATTTTATTTTAAAGTGTTTTTGATATTTTGTTGAATGTGGATCCATCACAATTCTATTGTATAATTTTATACTGTATTGAATGTTTTATATATAAGTCCTTTGACTGTATAAATTATCACTATAAGAGTTGAACATAATATATATCACCTTGCCTTTTAGGCGCTTCAAACACACCACATACATATATTCACTTATAGGCTAGCTAGGTAACCTTTGTTTGAAGCTATAGGTGCTAAGGTACAGGTGCTATATCTATATAACCTCCTTTTACGTCTCCAACTCCTAGCAAAGATAATAGCAGCCAACTCACACTATATATATATATATCACTAACATGGAGTCACTCAGATCTCTCAGACAGTTACAATCAAATACATCTGTTTAAATAGGCATCTACCTGGGATTAACCCTATAAGTATTCAAATACATCTCATTCAATGATAGTAGCGCCGCCTAGAGAGATAAACGGTGAATATATAAAAAAAACAGCTATGAAACCTCACAGATATACAAAAGTATCATGTATATATATACATTACCATAGTATCTATATGGATATATACAACAAACCTCATATGTTTAACCCTCTGGCTGCTAAGCCATTTCCCACTTGGGTGCTAATATTTTATTTTATTTTTTTTATTTTTGAAATTTTTGAAAACATTTTTTTTTACTTTTTTATTTTTTTTTACAGACCCCCAAGACTTACACTGTTGGCAAGGTTAAGCGATTGCCTTTCCAACAATGGGTCTTGGGGGTCTGTAGCAGCTTAGATGCCTGAGATACAGGCTTCTAAGCAGAATGCCCCCTCCTCCTATACTTAACATTGTTAAGTATAAATAAAGCTGCGCGGTGACGTCATCACGTAATTGCGCGTGATGTCACCACACATTACATGAAGCCCCGGTGATGCCTGTCACTCTACAGGCACCATCACTGGGGGAAGGAGCAGTAAGGAGCCCCCAGATCTCCCTCAAGGTGGGAGAGTGCCCATGACGGCTCTGAGCCGTCATTAGCACCAGAGTGAGAAACTCTGTGACGGCTCAGAGCCATCATTAGCACTCAAAGGGTTAAAAAAAAGCAAAAACATAAGGTCCAGCATCAACATATAATAAAAAGAATCTAGAGCACCTAGACAGAAAGGAAAATAAGGAGTTATTTAACAAATGCATAATGACTGTTATATGTACAAAACAAATTCTGCAAATAACTTATACATAATCTAATAAGTGGGAATCAAAATGTCTTAACAAAATTAGTAGAAAGCAGACCAGTTAATCTCTCTATTCATGTATTTCAGTTCTAGAGTATCCAACTGGAAAATCCAGTAGGTTTCATGTTGTTTTAGCAAAAGATCCCTATTGCCACCTTTCCTGGGGTTCCTCGCCTGTTCTAAAATCTGGAGCTGATTAATCTGGTGCCCAGATGACAAAAAATTATAAGCAACGGGGGCTGTAAGCACCTTATATCTTATGTTACTTTTATGTTCTGTGATACGGTCACCAATCCGTCTGGAGGACTAGCCCACATAGACACGTCCACAAGGACACTTTATCAAAAATTCCTCTATGTTATGGTTGAATCTATTTAGTATTCCCCAGTGCTTGCAAATTATTTTGGAGACAGCTGGCACAAATTCTGACACAAATGTTATCCATTTTTTACCATTCTTTAAGATTTTTCGTCTCAACAATGTATCTCTTTGAATAGGTAGTACATCAGCTTTAACTTTTTCAATTAGATGTTTAGGGTTCCCTCTATCCAGAAATGTGTTACCCATTTCTGTCAATCTAATGTGAACTTGGGAATCATTAGCCACAATATGTTTGACCCGCAACATCTGGCTACGGGGTAATGACCTACTTATTGAAGGATGGTGAGCACTCTCATAGTGAAGTAAACTGTTTCTTTCCAAAAATATCACACAAAATATAAAAACAGTTTATTCTCAAAAACAAACTTCTCCTCAAAAGAGTTAATGTATATGTTGGTGTAATTCAGGGAGATGTTAGAGCCCAAAGTTGTCCCCTGTAACTGAATATAAAATACATCTTCAAACAGAAAATAGTTGTTGTACAAAATAATCTCAAATAGCTGCAAAATGAAATGAATCTGTGCTTGAGAGTGGGAACCAGCAAAGTGTAGAGCTTATTTCACAGCACTCAAACCACTTTCATGTAAGATGGACGTACACAGACTTGCAATGTCTAGACTAAACAAAATACATTTATCAGTCTGTAGTTGCAAGTTATTTAATTTCACCAACAAATCATTTGTATCCTTCACAAATGTACTTGATTGCTCCACCAGGGGCCTAAGTATTTTATCTAAATATGTTGCAATATTGGAAAAGACTGAATTAGTCCCAGCAACAATGGGGCGCCCTGGCGGAGCGACCAAGGACTTGTGAATTTTTGGTATATGAGTATATAAGACCGGTGTTATAGGCTCCTTAACTTGTAGAAATGTAGCAGTTTTGACAATTATAGTCACATTATCTAATGCAGATTTAATTGTGGCTTGAATCTCTTTAGTGAACTTAAATATTGGATTGCCTGCAATAGTAGCATACACATTACTCATATTATAATAAGAGTTTTTAGGGCTACTTTGTCAGCTGTTTTGGATTTACATCCAAATTTCTGTTGTTTAACTCGTAGCTGTAATTTATCCAAATCTGCCAACACTAAGCGTTCAAAGGTTTCTATACTAAAGTGTGTACTGGATGGATAAAAAACACTTTTGTTATATAAACCCAAATCTATGATATTAAGGGATTTAGTAGTCAATAAAGTAGTGTTACACTTCCCATCATTAGACAACTTAGTTCCATCAGAACCCCCAAACACAACATTAGTCGACAGGGTTTGCTTACATGAGTCCAATTTATAAATGTTCCCCGACAGAGCATTTACATGCCAGTATTTTAATCTAATATGGTGAAAAAACTAAAATAGTCTCTCCTCAGGTTGAAGAAATCACAGTCACTAAGTGGGCAAAAGGTACAAACCTTTCTGGAGAATTGCAGATTCCCTATGACTCAACAGACTGTTGGATATGTTGACAACTATATTTTTCTTGCGAGACCTGGTCACTCTGCGTGAGGTCGGCTTGCCAGTCTTCTGTGCCTCCTGAACTCCTTTGGATGATGCCATGGTGTTTACGGCCCTGCCACCTCAACTTCCTTCTCCCTCTCCCTGGGAAAAATTTGCAGAGGAGTCTGAGCTGCTACCAGTGAAAGCGCCTTGCCCATACTGCCTTCTCCTGTATCTGGATGTGACGTTGCACTCTCTTCCTTGGGGTCAAAGATCCAGCGGTAGACCCTGCTAGGCGAGTAATTTTGCTCATCTCTGTAGAATGTAATCATCTTGCTTGTTGTGCACAATTCAGCAAGCATATCCTTATTCTTAGCAAATAGCTTATCATAAGCTTCTATGGCCATGGTTTGGCGAATTTCATCCTCCAACTTAAGGATTGACTCTTTCAGCAAATCAATGTCCTTTTGGAGGTACTATACAATAAGTAACATGATATCGAATGCACACTTGTTTAAAATGTGTTCAAACTTCCAACAGTATTCTTGGTTGTCCTTCAGTAGTGTCGGTCGAGTGTTCATGCGGAGACCACGGGGGATGTGTTTCACCTGGTGGTACTCTGCCAACATTGTAGCGTGCAAATCATAGGCAAGATAGCATTTGGCTAGCTTCTCATATTGGGTACTTGAAAGATCAGCTGGGGCTGTGTGTGAAAAATTGCCAGAGCCTCTAACAAGTGTAGTTATTCTGGAGGTTTCAAACTCTGTATATGTGAAAGTCTGTGATCCTGAAATTTCTACATTATTACCCATCTTGTAAAGGTTAGAGTGCATGGATACCAGTAGTATACAAATGAGTCCAACAAAGATTGTGGAATCCAGCACAACAGACCAAATAGGAGATCCTCGGAGAGCTACTACCTTGCTCTCATAACACGGAGCATAAAAAACAGAGGAGGGTCTCCAATGATGCAAAAATCTTTATTCTGTTCAAATATTCAGGACAGGATAAAAAAATAATCACAACGTTTCTGGGCCAATGCCCCTTAATCATGTGTTAAAGTTAGAATAAAATACACCTGTTTAAATAGGCATCTACCTGGGATTAACCCTTAACTAATTCAAATACATCTCATTCAATGATAGTAGTGACACCTAGTGAGAAAACCAGTGAATATACTGTATATAAAAAACAGCTATGAAGCCTCACAGATATAGAAAAGTATTATGTAAATATATACTTTACCATAGTATCTATATGGATATATACAATGAATTATGGATATAATATATCTACAAAAAAAATATATTCTGCAAATAACTAATACATAATGCAATAAGTGGGTATCAAAATGGCTAACATAATTAGTAGAAAGCAGAGCAGTTAATCTCTCTATTCATTCCCTTCGGTTCCAGAGTATCCAACTGGAAAATCTAGTAGGTCTCATGTTGTTTTAGCAATAGATCCCTATTGCCACCTCTCCTGAGGGTCCTCACCTGTTCGATAATCTGGAACCAGAGCTGATTAATCTGGTGCTCAGCTGACAAAAAATGATAAGCATCGGGGGCTGTAAGCACCTTACATCTTATGTTACTTTTATGTTCCGTGATACGGTCATAAATCCTTCTGGAGGACTCGCCCACATAGACACACCCACAAGGACACTTTATCATATATGTAACATAATAAGTATTACATGTAAAGTGATCTCTATATGGATATTTGTGTCCTGTGTGGGGGTGTAGAAAATATGGACTTTTAATGATTGAACCGCAGTGAATGCAGCCCAAACATGGAAAGCAGCCCACATTCTTTTAGTGATAAATTGTTGTTGCAGGCTTTTACATGAAGGATACAAATTATTTTTTGGTGAAACTAAATAACTTGCAACTACAGACTGATACATTTATTTTGTTAAGTCTAGACGTTGCAAGTCTGTATACGTCTATCTTACATGAAAGTTGTTTAAATGCTGTGAAATACAGTATGCTCTACACTCTGCTGGTTCCCACTCTAAAGCACAGATTCATTTCATTTTGCAGCTACTTGTTTAATTATGTATTTTATCTTCAGTTACAGGGGACCACTATGGGCTCCAACGTCGCCTCGAATTACACCAACATATACATGAACTCTTTTGAGGAGAAGTTTGTTTTTGAGAATAAACTGTTTCGCCAATGTGGCGCCACTTGGTTGCGCTACATTGATGATATTTTTGACCTATGGTTGAGCGACGTTGGAGTCCTTGAGATGTTCATTGATGAGTTAAATAATTCTAGCACTAACATTAAATTTAAGTTACTCCATAGTGAAGTTAGGATTGACTTCCTTGATGTTTCTGTAATTAAAGATGAGAGTGCTCACCTTCCTTTACTAATTAGGTAATTACCCTGTAGCCAGATGTTGCGGGTCAAACATATTGTGACTGATGATTCACAAGTTCCCATTAGATTGACAGAAATGGGTAACAAATTTCTGGAGAGATTGTACCCTAAAAATCTAATTGAAAAAGTTATAGATGATGTACTACCTATTCAGAGAGATACATTGTTGAGACGAAAAATCTTAAACAATGGTAACAAAAGGATAACATTTGTGTCAAAAAGTTTTTATGCAGAGTCTAGCTGTCTCCAAAATCATTCGCAAGCACTAGGGAATACTAAATAGATGCAACCCTAACAGAGGAATTTTGCCAGTTTCCAATGCCTGCTTACAAATGAAGCAGGAGTCTGCGTGATGTATTGATTAAAGCAGACAATGGATCTGGTAAAAACCTACAACAACAATATATCACCAAAAAGAATGTGGGCTGCTTCCCATGTTTGGGCTGCATTAACTGTGGTTCAATCATTAAAAGTCCATATTTTCTACACCCCCACACAGGACACAAATATCCATATAAAGATTACTTTACATGTAATACTAATTATGTTATATATATATGATAAAGTGTCCTTGTGGGCATGTCTATGTGGGTGAGTCCTCCAGACGGATCCGTGACCATATCAAGGAACATAAATGTAACATAAGATGTAAGGTGCTTACAGCCCCTGTTGCTTATCATTTTTTGTCAGCTGGGCACCAGATTAATCAGCTCTGTTTCCAGATTATCGAACAGGTGAGGACCCCCAGGAGAGGTGGCAATAGGGATCAATTGCTAAAACAACATGAGACCTACTAGAATTGAAAGGCATGAATAGAGAGAATTTAACAAAAAAACGTAAATGAGAGGGCGCTAAAAGCTAAGAGAAACCAACACACTTAATCTACATTAATTAAGCATCTATAGTAAAGAAGACAATACACCAAGTAATTTAAAAGGATTTACTATCAAAAAAATTAATAAAGTTTCACAATATGCGGGACGTCTCCCTGCAACAATAAAAATAAAAATAAAATAAATCAGAAGAAAAATACTATATGGAATACCACCCAAAAATTAAGAAATATAGAAAATGAAAAGATGAAAAAATGAAAAAATATATAAAAAATCAAAAAACAAAAAACAAAAAATTTTTAAAAGGCAATATTGCTGGCTAAGAGAATGTCCAATCTAAGGTAACTTCAAATGTTCCTCTTTGTTGCTGGGGGATCCAGTGTGTATCAAAGATGGAAAACAAATGTTGCTGATATAATAGTTACTCCTTATGTTTGTATCAACTCCTCAAGTGTTAACACTTATAGCAATTGTTTCCCATAATTTTATGTGTTGGCCAAAATACTGCTTCAATGTATGCAGAATGTTATGTGTAGGCCAAAATACTGCTTCAATATATGCAAAATGTGCAGTAGGTGGGACTTTGTTTATGAAGAATTGTATATTTGGATCACTACAGATAAATAAATATTGACTCTATGAGCCTTGTTCGATAGTCACTGATTATTAGTATTTGTATACACTTCTCACCTTAACAGCCTGCTATATGACATTTTACTTGGCAAAATTTACTTATACTTTTTACCGGAACTTTTCCTCGCCAAGCGCGATGACACTCTTATGCGGCTGTATGCCAGATGATCGCTTGTGACAGGCAGCTTGGGGTAATACCGGAATCTTTACCTCACCAAGTTCGATGGCAATCTTGAACGGCTGTATATCAGATGACTACACTTGACAGGCAGCTGGGGTAATGCCGGAATCTTTCCTTCTCCGAAACCGTTACCTCTCCAGTCAGCGTCTTTACAGATCTTCGCCTCCGTTGGTTGTATGCAGCTGTAGCAAAAGGGTAATCAGCTGGGCTGATATTTTGAAGCAACCTCCGCTCTTAGCGTGTTTCACGCGCGGGTAATCCACTAGGTACCTAGTTGTAAGTTCTTGTCAGGGTCAGCAACTCTCTTTCTCTACGCGTTTCACCCGTGTAGATGGGCTTTCTCAAGATGACAGTTGCTCCCGGAACTCATGTTTAAAAATCCGCTGCTGTGTTTCAATTGGATGATCATTTTCCTCAATTAGATCTTAAGGTGAGTTGCTTGTTAAGGTGGTATGTAGAGATCCAAAGCAAAACTTCTTTGTTGCAACATTTGAATATTCATCATTTAAAGGAATTTTCTATAAGTTTTTTCTGACCCCAGGAAGTTTCAATTATTTGACATAGGTTATATCCGTACATAATTATTGCAATCCGTACATAATTAATATAAAGTGCTAAATGCATTAGCAGAAAAAACATAAAAACATTAACAGAAAAAACGTTATCAGGGTGGTATATTCCATTAGGCGGTATTCCAAAGTTTAAAAATTTTTTATTAAATTCACTCTATAGTTTAAACAATTTTCTCTGAATAGAAGAAGTTAGTAATCAGATTGTACTCTGTATTCTTTACTGAGATAAATAAAATGGACTTTATTCATTAGAATTTGTTCTCCTAAAGGTACATTTTAAAATGTATAGTAGTACTATTAAATTGTCCATGCCTGGCTTTGTAATAGAATTATGTTTTTGTTTTTTGTAGTACATATTATTAAAAATCTGGGAGAGTTATTTATATATAAAAACAGAGGATGTGAATTGGTCACTTTGGGCTTATGTTTTACATATCGTCTATAATTTTGGGGGGTCTCTCTTGCTTTTAAACTCCTAGAAATGGTGATAGGTCCATTTCTGAGTTCAGACCTCTTGGATGGAGGGTGTCAAATCGATATATGAGCTCAGATTCCTTCTTTAATAACTTTTTTTCAAAATTGCCCCCTCTCCAGTCTCCTCTTACTATATGTATACCCCAAAATTTGAAGTGTTGCAGACTATTATTGTGGGTTTCCCTAAAATGCTTATAGAGATGGGTATCCAGATTACCCTTTTCGATGTTGCAGAGATGCTCTCTAATCCTATCTCGTAGCATTCTAGTGGTTTCACCAATATAAAATAAATTACAAGAGCATTTAATAAGGTATACCACCCCTTTTTGTGAGCATCTAATAATATCTTTAATATTGTAATCTTCTCCTGTTTTTGTTATATGAACCTTGCTACTTTTATTGCTGTATCTGCAAGCCCTACATAGATGACAGGGGAAGAACCCTTTTAAATTGTGGCCTTGTAAATCTCGATCAATTAAGCTGGTTCCCTCTTTCTTTAGTTCACTTGGTGCCAGAATTTGTTTTAAGTTTTTTGCTTTCCTAAATATAATTTTTGGTTTATAAGCTACCATATCTCCTATTAAAGGATCTTTTTTGACTATGTGCCAATGTTTATTTATTGCTTTCCTTATTGCTTGATGGTTTTCACTATAGTCAGTAATGAATGCTACATTGTATTCTTTATTATCAGTTTGAACATTAGACATGCTTTTATCTTTATATTGAAGAAGAGTGCTTCTTTCTGTTGTTGCTGCTCTATTAATGGCTCCTTCCAGTTCTTGCTCTGAATAACCCCTATCATAGAATCTTTGTTGCAAGATGTTAGTCTGTGTCTGGAAATCAATTTGTCTGGAGCAATTTTTCTTAATTCTAAGAAATTGTCCTGTTGGTATATTCTCTTTCCATCTCTTATGATGGCAACTTTTCTTATGCACATAATTATTGCAATCAACCTTTTTAAAAAATGTTCTTGTTGCAATATTGCCATCATCTATAAATAGTTCTAGATCTAAAAACGAGATCGAGGTCCTACTGTACTCATAGGTAAAGTGTAGACCTCTATCATTAATGTTCATTGCTTGAAAAAAGAGTTTTAAATTATCCTCGGATCCTCGCCATATAATTAGAATGTCATCTATGTACCGTTTGAAGAGCACGAGGTCCGCGCCAAATTCATGTGTGTTGAGAAAATGGTCTTCCCAATCACCCATGAAGATATTAGCATAACTTGGCGCGGTACCTTCGAGCTGGAGATAGTATTTCCCATTGAATTCGAAGTAGTTATTCTCCAAAATAAATTTTATCCCTTTCAGGATAAATTGACTTAGCTGTGTACGGACATTGGCATCTTTGCTGAGAATGTTTTCCACAGCTTGTATGCCTTTATTGTGGTCTATGACTGTATACAATGAGGTAACATCGCTTGTGGCGAGAATAAAGTTATCCTCCCATCTAATATTTTCCACCAATTGGAGCACCTGTGTAGAGTCCCTCAAATAAGTATTTAGGTTTTTAACATATTTCTGAAGATAAACATCAACGTATTTAGATAGATTTGAACTGATAGAGCCAATTCCGGAGATGATAGGTCTCCCAGGGGGATTTATAAGACTTTTGTGTACCTTTGGTAGAAAATAAAAGATGGGAGTTCTTGGAAATTCAGGATATAGGAATTTAAACTCGTTGTCATTAAGAATCCCACCTTCCCTTCCTTCTTTCAAAATGTCCAAAAGATTATTAGTAATTCGTTTAATCGGATTAAAATCTAATATCTTATAAGTTTTGGAATCACTGAGTATCCTATTTGCCTCTGATATATAATTAACTTTATTCATAATTACAACCCCCCCACCCTTATCAGCCGGTTTTATAACTACTTCCTTATTTGATTGTAATTTCTCAATGATATCTTTATCTTTTCTTGTTAAGTTAAAATTTGGTTTCACTTTCTTAGGATTAAAGTCCTTTAGGTCTTTAAGGACCATTTTTTCGAAAGACTCTAAATTGGAGCTTTTAGCATGAGTGGGATAGAATTTTGATAATGGTTTCAATTTAGTGTGTGTGGTGTCTTTCACCTTATCTATAATAGTCTGAGGAAATCTGGAAGGATTGATCTGCCTTTCAATGGGATTCTTCAAGAAAAAACGTTTTAAGGTTAGTTTTCTAACAAATTGTTTTACATGTATATGGGTATTAAACTTATTCATTGTGGCAGTGGGGGCAAAAGACATGCCCAAAGAGAGCACTCTTTTTTCATCTTCATCTAGTTCTTTATCACTTAAGTTAAAGATCCCTGTGTTTTCTGTCTTTACTTCACTCTTTTTGCCTCTCCTTCTACTCTTTCCTCCCCTTTGTCCTCTAGTTGTCTTTTCCTGTGATTTAATGGTGTGTAAAATCTCTCTCTCTTTTCTACAGCTACCAGATTTTTTGAAGTGCCCTCCCTCAGAGGGCTGTTGTCTAAAAAATCTTTTTCAGTGAGATTTATTTGGTGATCTACATTATCTTGTACTTCGCTGAGTGGTAGATATCTGTTTTTGATATTAATGTGCCAATCTTCAGGGTTTCTTCTTTGTAATCTATCATTCTGGTGATACTCATTAGAATTATAACCATCATAGGAGTATCTTGGAGGTCTATTATAAGACCATTGATTATGATAGCCATTAGGATTTCTATTTTCATATTGATGGAATCTATTTCTATTTGTATAATTATCTCTGTTGTATTGAAATGATCTATAATCTACATCGTTGTCTGTATTGTGTTGTTGTGTTCTATAATGATTTTGATAATTACGTCTATTATATTGATTATATGGTTGGAATTGGCGTTTGTTTCCATAATTGGATTGATAGCTCCAATTTGAATTATTGTGATTATGTTCATAAAAATCTGTGTCAGGAGGGTCTCTTCTGTATTGTGCATCTCTAAAATTCCTTTCTCTATAATTGTCATTATTCCTATCTTTAAATGTTCCTTGTGGTCTAAATCCTCTGTCTCTTTGTTTCCTGTTTGGGTTGGTTTGATCCCAATTATCTTGTTTGGGTGTATCCATATTTTCATTTTTAGCCTTTTGATCCTTATTCTGTTCCACTAGATCATTCCTATCCCTCTCTAACTTCCTCCATTTTACATCTAAAAGTCCATGTTTTAATTCTGTTAATTTCTTAACTAAGTTATTTTGTCTTTCTTTAAAATTAGGATGTTCTTTCCTTGTTTCTAATTGATTTTTAAAATCTATAATTTGGGTGTTGATTTCACCTAGGGTTTCTTTTCTAGATTTCTTTAGAATCCCTATCAAGTTCTGTGATGCTTCTTTTAAAACTAAATCCCATTCATTCTGGTGGATCTTACTTAAAGTGAAAGTGCAAGCTTTTTTAAATTTAAGACCTCTAGGTATTAGATCCAAATCAGTGTATTTATCTAAAAATACCAACTCCATTTTCTGTTTAATTTCCTTCACCATGATGTTTATCTTCAGAAATATGTTAAAAACCTAAATACTTATTTGAGGGACTCTACACAGGTGCTCCAATTGGTGGAAAATATTAGATGGGAGGATAACTTTATTCTCGCCACAAGCGATGTTACCTCATTGTATACAGTCATAGACCACAATAAAGGCATACAAGCTGTGGAAAACATTCTCAGCAAAGATGCCAATGTCCGTACACAGCTAAGTCAATTTATCCTGAAAGGGATAAAATTTATTTTGGAGAATAACTACTTCGAATTCAATGGGAAATACTATCTCCAGCTCGAAGGTACCGCGATGGGCACGAGGTTCGCGCCAAGTTATGCTAATATCTTCATGGGTGATTGGGAAGACCATTTTCTCAACACACATGAATTTGGCGCGGACCTTGTGCTCTTCAAACGGTACATAGATGACATTCTAATTATATGGCGAGGATCCGAGGATAATTTAAAACTCTTTTTTCAAGCAATGAACATTAATGATAGAGGTCTACACTTTACCTATGAGTACAGTAGGACCTCGATCTCGTTTTTAGATCTAGAACTATTTATAGATGATGGCAATATTGCAACAAGAACATTTTTTAAAAAGGTTGATTGCAATAATTATGTGCATAAGAAAAGTTGCCATCATAAGAGATGGAAAGAGAATATACCAACAGGACAATTTCTTAGAATTAAGAAAAATTGCTCCAGACAAATTGATTTCCAGACACAGACTAACATCTTGCAACAAAGATTCTATGATAGGGGTTATTCAGAGCAAGAACTGGAAGGAGCCATTAATAGAGCAGCAACAACAGAAAGAAGCACTCTTCTTCAATATAAAGATAAAAGCATGTCTAATGTTCAAACTGATAATAAAGAATACAATGTAGCATTCATTACTGACTATAGTGAAAACCATCAAGCAATAAGGAAAGCAATAAATAAACATTGGCACATAGTCAAAAAAGATCCTTTAATAGGAGATATGGTAGCTTATAAACCAAAAATTATATTTAGGAAAGCAAAAAACTTAAAACAAATTCTGGCACCAAGTGAACTAAAGAAAGAGGGAACCAGCTTAATTGATCGAGATTTACAAGGCCACAATTTAAAAGGGTTCTTCCCCTGTCATCTATGTAGGGCTTGCAGATACAGCAATAAAAGTAGCAAGGTTCATATAACAAAAACAGGAGAAGATTACAATATTAAAGATATTATTAGATGCTCACAAAAAGGGGTGGTATACCTTATTAAATGCTCTTGTAATTTATTTTATATTGGTGAAACCACTAGAATGCTACGAGATAGGATTAGAGAGCATCTCTGCAACATCGAAAAGGGTAATCTGGATACCCATCTCTATAAGCATTTTAGGGAAACCCACAATAATAGTCTGCAACACTTCAAATTTTGGGGTATACATATAGTAAGAGGAGACTGGAGAGGGGGCAATTTTGAAAAAAAGTTATTAAAGAAGGAATCTGAGCTCATATATCGATTTGACACCCTCCATCCAAGAGGTCTGAACTCAGAAATGGACCTATCACCATTTCTAGGAGTTTAAAAGCAAGAGAGACCCCCCAAAATTATAGACGATATGTAAAACATAAGCCCAAAGTGACCAATTCACATCCTCTGTTTTTATATATAAATAACTCTCCCAGATTTTTAATAATATGTACTACAAAAAACAAAAACATAATTCTATTACAAAGCCAGGCATGGACAATTTAATAGTACTACTATACATCTTAAAATGTACCTTTAGGAGAACAAATTCTAATGAATAAAGTCCATTTTATTTATCTCAGTAAAGAATACAGAGTACAATCTGATTACTAACTTCTTCTATTCAGAGAAAATTGTTTAAACTATAGAGTGAATTTAATAAAAAAAATTTAAACTTTGGAATACTGCCTAATGGAATATACCACCCTGATAACGTTTTTTCTGTTAATGTTTTTATGTTTTTTCTGCTAATGCATTTAGCACTTTATATTAATTATGTACGGATTGCAATAATTATGTACGGATATAACCTATGTCAAATAATTGAAACTTCCTGGGGTCAGAAAAAACTTATAGAAAATTCCTTTAAATGATGAATATTCAAATGTTGCAACAAAGAAGTTTTGCTTTGGATCTCTACATACCACCTTAACAAGCAACTCACCTTAAGATCTAATTGAGGAAAATGATCATCCAATTGAAACACAGCAGCGGATTTTTAAACATGAGTTCCGGGAGCAACTGTCATCTTGAGAAAGCCCATCTACACGGGTGAAACGCGTAGAGAAAGAGAGTTGCTGACCCTGACAAGAACTTACAACTAGGTACCTAGTGGATTACCCGCGCGTGAAACACGCTAAGAGCGGAGGTTGCTTCAAAATATCAGCCCAGCTGATTACCCTTTTGCTACAGCTGCATACAACCAATGGAGGCGAAGATCTGTAAAGACGCTGACTGGAGAGGTAACGGTTTCGGAGAAGGAAAGATTCCGGCATTACCCCAGCTGCCTGTCAAGTGTAGTCATCTGATATACAGCCGTTCAAGATTGCCATCGAACTTGGTGAGGTAAAGATTCCGGTATTACCCCAAGCTGCCTGTCACAAGCGATCATCTGGCATACAGCCGCATAAGAGTGTCATCGCGCTTGGCGAGGAAAAGTTCCGGTAAAAAGTATAAGTAAATTTTGCCAAGTAAAATGTCATATAGCAGGCTGTTAAGGTGAGAAGTGTATACAAATACTAATAATCAGTGACTATCGAACAAGGCTCATAGAGTCAATATTTATTTATCTGTAGTGATCCAAATATACAATTCTTCATAAACAAAGTCCCACCTACTGCACATTTTGCATATATTGAAGCAGTATTTTGGCCTACACATAACATTCTGCATACATTGAAGCAGTATTTTGGCCAACACATAAAATTATGGGAAACAATTGCTATAAGTGTTAACACTTGAGGAGTTGATACAAACATAAGGAGTAACTATTATATCAGCAACATTTGTTTTCCATCTTTGATACACACTGGATCCCCCAGCAACAAAGAGGAACATTTGAAGTTACCTTAGATTGGACATTCTCTTAGCCAGCAATATTGCCTTTTAAAAATTTTTTGTTTTTTGTTTTTTGATTTTTGATTTTTGATATATTTTTTCATTTTTTCATCTTTTCATTTTCTATATTTCTTAATTTTTGGGTGGTATTCCATATAGTATTTTTCTTCTGATTTATTTTATTTTTATTTTTATTGTTGCAGGGAGACGTCCCGCATATTGTGAAACTTTATTAATTTTTTTGATAGTAAATCCTTTTAAATTACTTGGTGTATTGTCTTCTTTACTATAGATGCTTAATTAATGTAGATTAAGTGTGTTGGTTTCTCTTAGCTTTTAGCGCCCTCTTATTTACGTTTTTTTGTTAAGTTCTTTCATTCAGCCATGTAGGGGAGGTGGTAGGAGAGTGGCTCAAGATAAACCTTTAGATTTTAGCGCTGTAATTTTCTTTTCTAATGAATAGAGAGAATAACTGGTCTGCTTTCTACTAATTTTGTTAGCCATTTTGATACCCACTTATTGCATTATGTATTAGTTATATGCAGATTTTTTTTTTTGTAGATATATTATAACAGTCATTATGCATTTGTGATATAACTCATTCTTTTCCTTTCTGTCTAGGTGCTCTAGATTATTTTTGAAAAAATTTACATTTATTTTTTGATGCTGGGCCTAATGTTTTTGCTGTTTTTTTTAACATATGAGGTTTGTTGTATATATCCATATAGATATAGGTTTACATAATACTTTTGTACATCTGTGAGGCTTCCTAGCTGTTTTTTATATATATTCACCAGTTTTCTCACTAGGTGGCACTACTATCATTGACTGAGATGTATTTGAATTTGTTAAGGGTTAATCCCAGGTAGATGCCTATTTAAACAGGTTTATTTTATTGTAACTTTATCACATGATTAAGGGGCATTGGCCCAGAAAAGTTATGGTCACTCAATATGTAAAATTACACTTTAGTATACAATACATTATTCTCTTTGCCAAAAAAAAAAAGAGAGCCAAAACCTATTTAGGCAGTGTGTTTGATCCCTATCATTCTAAATACTTAGAAAAAAATCCCTTTAGGACAAAAGAGGCATGTATTATCCATTTTATAGCAAATTACACTCTATAGAAGATCCTTGTTTATATACATTTAGGGGAAGATATATTGATGTGTACATGTATTCTCCTCTGTATATTTAGAATGCAAGTAAATACCTGTTTAAGCCCTACCAAGGGTAAATCTGTAAAACATTACTATTAAATAGTGATGTCTCGAACTTAAAATTTTCCGTTCGTGAATGGTGAACGCAAACAGCCGCAAATGTTCGCGAACGGGAGAACCGGGCGAACCGCCATTGACTTCAATAGGCAGGCGAACTTTAAAACCCACAGGGACTCTTTCTGGCCACAATAGTGATGGAAAAGTTGTTTCAAGGGTACTAACACCTGGACTGTGGCATGCCGGAGGGGGATCCATGGCAAAACTCCCACGGAAAATTACATAGTTGATGCAGAGTCTGGTTTTAATCCATAAATGGCAGAAATCACCTAACATTCCTAAATTGTTTGGAATAACGTGCTTTAAAACATCAGGTATGATGTTGTATTGATCAGGTAGTGTAAGGGTTATGCCCGCTTCACAATGACAGACCAAACTCCCCGTTTAACGCACTGCAAACAACCGCAAACAGTCCATTTGCACAACCGCAAACTACCCATTTGCACAAGGTTGGATACCAAGCTAGCCATGTCCCGTTCCTTGTCCTCAATGATGTCATTGAAGTTATCTTCCTCCACCCAGCCATGTACAACACCAAGGGTCCCCGAAAGGTGACAACAAGTCCCCTGGGATGCCTGCTGTGTTTGGTCTTCCACCTCCTCAAAACCACCTTCATCCTCTGACTCCTCTTCTTCAGACTCCTCTCTCTGCATTGCCTCTCTTTGCATTATTATAAGGTGTGTTAAGTAGTACTATTCCTATCGGTTTAATCCCTGTTACGTCCCCTATCAGGGGACGTGTATATGGCATCGATTTTAGGAACTGGGAGATGGAAAAAGATGCTTGGTCGGTCCTCCTACTTCAAATTTGAGGCACTGCGCGTGCAATCGTGGCCGGACTTTTAGCCAACGGACATTTGGCAGACGGACATTTGGCCGACGGACATTTGGACAAAACACAAGTGGATGTCAGATAACAGTCCGGCCATGAGATTTGATAGATAGATAGATACATAGATTAGATAGATTGATCAATAGATGCAATAGATACATTTGATAGATACAATAGATAGATAGATTTGATAGATAAATAGATAGATTTGATAGATAGATAGATAGATAGATAATTTCCCAGACAGAGAATTACAAGATGTGCGGTCTGAGACCCATGGTAAGGTTACTTCCTTTTGCACAATCGAGTACAGGTTGGGGATTGCCTTTTTTTTAAAATATACACTTACACTACTATTAAACAAGATATGAATGGTGGCACTGGGCAAGTGGGCCCAGTATAAGCTGTGAGCCTGAAACAAAAAAGCAGACTGATGTTTCACAGTCCAAAAAGTTTTTTTTTTTTAAATGTACACTTACACTACTATGAAACAAGATATGAGTGGTGGCACTGGGCAAGTGGGCACAGTATACGCTGTGAGCCTAACACAAAAAAGCAGACTGATGTTTCACAGTCCAAAATGTCTTTTGTTTTTAAATTTACACTACTGTTACACCAGATATGAGTCGTGGCACTGGGCAAGTGGGCACAGTATACGCTGTGAGCCTGGCACACACGCTGGCAGGCAGGCAACTGCAATTAGATTACACAAGCAGACTGATGTTTCACAGCCAAAAAAGTTTTTTTTTTTTAAATTTACACTACTGTTACACCAGATATGAGTGGGGGCACTGGGCAAGTGGGCACAGTATACGCTGTGAGCCTAGCACACACGCTGGCAGGCATTCAACTACAATTAGATTACACTAGCAGACTGATGTTTCACAGTCAAAAAGTTTTTTTTTTTTAATTTACACTACTGTTAAACCAGATATGAGTGGTGGCACTGGGCAAGTGGGCCTGGCACACACGCTGGCAGGCAGGCAACTGCAATTAGATTACACAGAAAAAAAAATAATAAAAAAAAGATGTTCTAGCCCTAAAAAGGACATTTTGGGGTGCTGTCCTTACAGCAGAGATCAGATGAGTCCTTCAGGACTGTAGTGGACACTGAATACACTAGCCTAGCTATCAATTTCCCTATTAAATCACCAGCAGCTACACTGTCCCTCCTCTCACTAACAATGCAGCTTCCAAATGAATCTAAAATGGCTGCTGTTCAGGAGCTGGGAGGGTCTGGGAGGGGGGGTCTGCTGCTGATTGGCTGGAATGTGTCTGCAGACTGAGATACAGGGTCAAAGTTTACTCAATGATGATGAATAGAGGGCGGATCGAACATCACATATGTTCGCCCGCCGTGGCGAACGCAAACATGCTATGTTTGCCGGGAACTATTCGCCGGCGAACTATTCGCAACATCACTACTATTAAAGGGAAATCCAACTATTCCCAAGAATGTATGATATCATACCTCGAGTTGAGTCCCTCCGAATATCTAGTTTTCAGTTTGAGGATCCAATATACCTCCCTCTTTGCCAGAATCTTATCTACATCTCCTCCTCTTTTTGGGACTCTAACCTTTTCAATAGCACTCCATTTTAAGGTTCTTAGGTTCCCTTTATGTTTGCCTGAAAAATGGTTCACTAAAGGGGTAGTCAATTTACCTTTCTCCAATGTGCACAGATGCTCCCTTATCCTCGATTTTATGTCCCTAGAGGTGAGACCTATGTATTGAACTTGACATTCTTCACACTTGAGCATGTACATAACCTGTGTGGACATACAGGTCATGTATGATTTAATAGGAAAAACTTTTCCAGTTATGCATGAACTGAAATCTTTTGCCCTCTCTAGGTATTCACATGGCCGACTTCTTGTGTGGCCACATCCATACATTCCCAGGCTAGTAAGCCATGAACTAGTTGTTGATCCTTCTTGTTTAATCTGTGTGGGTGATAGAATAGATCCCAGTGTTGGGCACCTCCTAGAGCTACACCTAATACCTTGTGTTACCAAAGCTGTTGCTAAAATTGGAAAATGTTTTCTGACTATGTTAGCTATCTGTGGGAACTGTAGTTTGTAACAAAGTTCACACCCTTGAAGTTTTGTTTTTCTTTTTGTGTATATTGTAGTAGCTGTGTTCTCTGTACTTTCCACTTTCTTTTTGGCTGACATTACGGTTTTCTTAGAATAACCTCTTTCCCTCAATCTTATTTCAAGATCTCTGGCCTGTATTAGAAATTCCTCATTACTTGTACAGTTTCTCTTCATTCTCGTAAACTCTCCTTTGGCTACAGCTAATGCTGTGTGTCTGGGATGACAACTCTTTCCATGCAAGAGGGAGTTGCCGGCTATGGGCTTTCTGTAATCTTTTGTGTCTATGGTCCCATTCCTATTTCCCCTTAGGGTTAAATCCAAATAGTTGATTTATCATTCTCGGAGGTAAATCTCAGTCCAATTTCATTGCTGTTCAGATAATTTACAAACTGTGCAATGCTAGTTGTTGGACCCCTCCAGATGAACAGGAGGTCATCTATGTACCTCCTGTACATCTGTATGTGCTCTTTAAATGGATTTCTATATCCAAAGACGTGGAAGTATTCCCACCAACCTAAAAAAAGGTTGGCGTATGATGGGACGAATTTAGCCCCCATCGCTGTTCCACGTCTTTGGAGATAGAAAATGCTCTGAAACTGAAAAAAATTATGTGTCAGTAAGAATTGTGTGACTCTTAGGATAAATTCCCGAAATTCCAATGCATATTCTGTAAAAAACACCTGTCAAGGAGTCAAGCATAAGCAATCAACCAATCATGTCATTTTAGCATGTCTTTTTAAAGGTGTAAAGAATTGTTTGCCGAAATGAGTAAGCCATTCTGTGCTACGCTACATTCATAAATTTTTTCTATACTGAGCGGTCCTGTCGCTTTTTTAAAAGTGCTTAATAAAATTACGTTTTAGAATAGAGCGTGGTTTCTTTGTACTTATTTCTGTCATAATAGAAGGACAGCAACGTTTCGGGTCACACAGACCCTTAGTCATGCTATGGAATGCTATGCAACACAGCTTTAAATAGGGTAAGTACCTTAATTACAAAAACATTAACTCTTTGAATGCTAAACATTATTGTCAAAGCACAGATGCTTCTACTGCCATCTGCAGGTCAAAGCTATATAATACTCCTAGACAAGTTTATGCAATGTATTATACCCATTATAGAGAAGTTAAAGCATATCAAAAAGTGTTGCATAATTAGATCATGAGTTCCAAACCTTAATTTTTTTTTCATATATATATACATCAAATATAGAATATACAAAAGACAAAAAACTATTATAAAAACAAATGCAGATCATAATCCCTGTTAAGACTTATAGGCTGCAGAGTTTTGAGATGTTGGATCTACCATACCTCTCTCTTTTTTAATTCCAATTCCCTACTGCCCCCTCTCCTAAGTTTCGGGATGTGATAAATTATTTGAAACCTAAGTTGGCTGACGTTGTAACTTCAAGGTACCCGCAAAGCTTCCCTTATGTAATCCCTAACGAACTGTTTGCACACATTTCTGTAGATGCGACTAAAATATTGCCGTTATTAATATTTCTAAATATAAGCTCATTAAGGATGAATATTCTATATTGTGCAAAGGACTATCTTGTTGTCCCACTGGTTTTGTTAATGAATTTACTGTTGAAAAAGATCTTTACAAGTTTTTTCGTTCTTTAAATTTAAAAGCACACTTTGACAATGAAAGCAATGTTGTGGTCAATAATGCATCAACTGATATTGATAATACTATATTTAATTTAAAATCTCTGAATTTAAGAAACAAATCCACCTTTGTTCCAAGCTCTATTAACCCAGGAGTTGAGATATTTATAAAATTTGTACAAAATGATGTTAATTAAAAATGTATTGTCTCAAAAAAAAGATTAAACAAAAAAATTATCTCTCTTATGGTGAAAGGCAGGCTCTCAGGAATTTGGTTAAAAATAAAAACATCACTATTAAAAATGCAGAGGGTGGAGCGGTGGTTGTATTAGACACTGAGTATTAAACACAAGAGATTGTAGCTCATTTGTCTGATGGTGGCATCTATCAGCCATTAGATGGGGATCCTTTACTAGATATCAAAAAATAAATTAAAAATGTGGTAGATAGATACCTCTGTGAAAAATAATATCATCACAAAAGATGTAGCAAGCTTTTTGATAAAAAAACAGACCACATAACTCTTGTTTTCTATACACTACCAAAAATTCATAAAAATCATAATAATCCCCCGGGTAGACCAATTGTCGCCAGCACAAATTCTGTATTTTCTCATATTGCAATATTTGTTGATAAAATTCTTAATACTCTTGCTTCCAAGTAATTATCTTTCCTTAAAGATACAGGTGATTTACTAGAAAAGCTTTCTCATATTTCTGATGTGGGTAATGATATCCTATTTTCATTGGATGTTGTCAGCCTATACACTTGTATTCCTCATGAGGCAGGCATTCAAGCTGCCCTTGAATTGATTAAACAAGAAACAAACTTCTCTATGCCACAATGTAATTTCATTGAAGATCTACTTAACATACTATTGTATCTTAATTATTTCCTCTTCCAACATACTTTTTATTTGATAAAACGAGGGACCGCCATGGGTTCTAATATGGCCCCTTCATACGCTAACATTTTCGTCAGTCAATTTGAAAAAATAATTGTATATACTAACCAAATTTTTTAAAAATATTCAGTTCTTATAACGGATCTGTATGTTAAGCCCACTGACCGCAGCACACTGTTCACTATAATAGTTATCATCCTAAGAAGGTGTATTCCTCCATTCCAAAAAGTCAATTTATTAGAACCATCAGAAATGTACAGGATAAAGATTTACAAGAAGTTAGATTAGAGGAAATGGCTGACAAGTTTAGGGAAAGAGGATATCCCCCTCTATGATAACTAAATTCAAGAGTGAAGCTTTGAGTGACACAAGAGTAAAAATCAAGAAAGACATTAAACGTGTCATCTTCACTTCTGAATTCAATACATACAGTGATAATATTGCCAAGATCATAAAGAAACACTGGTATCTTCTAAGTAAATTTAACCCCCATATACCAGAATACCACATACCTCTATGCATTCCTATAGAAGGGTTAAAAATATCAGGGACACTTTGGTTAAAACTGACATAGGTGGATTAAACACTAACATAATCACCTATCTTACAACCCCCAAAAAAGGTTCATACCCCTGCCTTCACTGTGCGCAATGCAATGCCATGATAAAAGGCCAACATGTAACACAATTACATGATAGGAAAACTCTGGAAATTAATGGTTACTATACCTGTGATACTGATTTTGTAGTTTACCTATTAAAATGCCCTTGTGGGGGGGCTATGTAGGGGAGACAACATGCCCCATTAGAGATAGGATTAGTGCCCACAAATATTCAATTAGATGTGATGACAGAACTCTTCCGGTTTCTTCACATTTTTTAGAAATGGGACAAGCCATCAGCCAACTTCAGTTTCAAATAATTGATCACATCCCAAAACTTAGGAGAGGGGGCAATAGGAAATTGGAATTAAAAAAGAGAGAGGTATGGTGGATCCAAGATCTCAAAACTCTGCATCCTATAGGTCTTAACAGGGATTAGGATCTCCATTTGTTTTTATAATAGTGTTTTTGTCTTTTGTATATTCTATATTTGATATGTATATACAGTCTATACAGTATATGACATTTTTTTAAAATCTTTTTATTCAGATTTTCAATAATAAAACAAATACAATACATTTCAAATATTACAGTGTTACAATCTTCACTTACAAAGGAAAGTTTGGTCTTAACAATCAATATCCATTGCATCTTTTCTGTCATGCTTAAAGAAATCAAATCAATCCTCAACCCGTCCACCTCAACAATATTTTATTTTAATTCACATTACTCAATTTTTTAAATTCTTAATCCTATTCACTTTAGAGGCAAATTTCTTAGTGTACATACAATATTTCCTAATCTGTTCAATACCCCTATGTGTTGCTTCTGATTCCTATCTCTCTAATCTTCTTTTTCTATGATCAGCCTCAAGAAACATAATATATGGCTCCCACTGTTCTAGGAATCGATCTTCATTGTTGAGAAGGGTCGCTGAGGCACTTGTCATATTGTAGAGGTATTCGATCTTCTGTTTAATATAACTGAATTTAGGGGGTTCTAGCTTCCAGTGTTGAGCTATACCCAAATGTTACCGTACAAATCATTGCTATTAGTTTAGAATACATTTCTGGTGTGCCCTCTACCGGAAAATGGAGTAGTGTCTGCTCTAGGGTTAACACTATTTCTCTCTCTAATATCAGGCTTAAAAATTCTGAGGTTTGGTCCCATAATCTTTTAACTTTCTCGCATAACCACCATGTGTGTATATAGGAGCCCACTTCTCTGCAACCCCTATAACAGAGCCAAGTATTCACCTGCTCTGATTTAATATATCTTGTTGGATACATATACCATTTAAATATCACCTTTATTAAATTATCTTTCAATCTAGCATTAGGTGAAAAGGACAAACCCCTGTTAATATTTGTTATCCATGTTTCTGTTGGCCATGACTTGTCTAATTCTTTTTCCCACGTCAACATAATGGGTATCTTTTTATCTTTGTCTACTATATTGAATATGGGGTACAGTATAGATATTAGTCCTTTCCTATTACTTTTGCTCAGACATAATGATTCAAATAGGGTATTATTATGAGACTTGTCTTGACCTATTATTTGTTGTATTCTGGAATTCAGCTGAAGATAGTGGAACCATACGTTATGTTCTGGGTTACCGAGCTCTGCATATTGTTTCATAGGGATCATTGTACCATTTACCAGCCCATCTACAATTCTATATACAGGTAGCCCTCAGTTTACGCCAGGGTTAGGTTCCAGAAGGAATGGTTGTAAATCGAAACCGTTTTAAATTGAAACCCAGTTTAAAATGTAAGTCAATGGGAAGTGAGGGAGTTAGGTTCCAGGCCCCTTTCAAAATTGTCATAAGTAACACCTAATACATTATTTTTAAAGCTTTGAAATGAAGACTTTAAATGCTAAACAGCATTATAAACCTAATAAAATAATCACACAACACAGACTTCACTTGAATTTTTCTGCAAACAGTTCTTTCTATGCATTCCAATCTGGACTGATTTATAGACAGGAAGATCTTGTTCCTTTGAAATCTGCTCGATAGCTCAGGTCTGGTTAAACTGATTAATTTCATCTTGCTTGGCTTTGCTGCAACACAAGCGGACAGCTCCGCCTACTGGCTATTTTAATAAATGCACTGCTTCTCAATGCTTTTCAATAGCAGTCACATGACTGGAAAAAAAAGGTTGTTATTCTGAAACGGTGTAAATTGAACCGTTGTAAACCGAGGGCCACCTGTAGTCCCTTATTTTCCCATTTCTTTTGGATCTGTATATCTATGATTGATGTAATTGTTGTTAGTGGAGTCAACTGAGATCTTTCCCTAGTTAGGGGGAATGCTCTGTTCAATTTATCCCATAAAAAGGTAGTATGACTGATAGAGATGTATTGTTTTATATGTGGTAGCCTATCTGGTCTATTTGCCCATAATAATCTATGCAAACTACTCAACCCAGCGATGTCCTTTTCTATTTGGACCCATTGTGCTATATTAATTTTTTTGTACCATTGTATTGTCTGGGCCATTCTAGCAGAATAGTAATATGAAAGTAGGTTTGGTAGTCCAAATCCTCCTCCACTATTGTGTCTCATCATCAGATTTTTGTTAATTCTTGCTCTTTTACCTTTCCAGATAAAATTTAAGATTTCCCTGTGTATTTTATGATGTAAATCTGAGTTCGGTATTGAAACTGGTGGGGACCAAAACAGATAGAGCAATTTAGGCATGCCATTTATTTTTTTTAAGGTTTGGAACTCATGATGTAATTATGCACCACTTTTTGTATGCTTAAAATTCTCTATAATGGGTAGAATACGTTGCATAAACTTGCCTAGGAGTAATATATAACTTTGACCTGCAGATGGCAGTAGAAGCATCTGTGCTTTGACACTTAAAGAGTTAATGTTTTTGTAATTAAAGTACTTAACCTATTTAAAGCTGTGTTGCATAGCATTCCATAGCATGACTATGACATGACATGTCTGTGTGACCTGAAACGTTGCTGTCCTTCTATGATGACACCCCAATAAAGATTTTCTACTTTTAAAGAAACAGTGCTGGCGCCATTTGTCATTTATCTTCTGGATATTTTAATAATTTTTATTAGATAGTGTTGTTATGAGTTTAACCTTAATTTGTAATGTTACATTTATGTGTTTTTTGCAACTTTTTATTTTTGTGAAACAGTTAACCAGAGCTCTGAATTCACGGTAATCATTCTAGCATAAATTAAGATTGCGGTCAAGCAATCGTGTTTACTTTCAACTTGTAATAAGAATGCAATATAACCTGCGGGCAAATAATAGTTTGTTAATGTTAGGTTTTATTATTTTAAAAGGTAAGTTGTTTTTTTAAAGGTAGTTAGTTGTTTTTTTGTTAAAGGTAGGGTTACTTTATTTTGGTTTAACTTAGGGGGTGTTAGGTAAGTGGGTTATCTTGAGTTGGGGGGCTGGTGGTTTAGGGGTTAATAGTGTAGAGGTTTAGTTTGTGGTGGGGGGCTGTGGTTTAGGGATTAAAAGTGTAGAGGTTTAGTTTGTGGTAGGGGGCTGGTGGTTTGGGGGTTAATAGTGTAGAGGTTTAGTTTGCGGTGGGGAGCAGGCAGTTTAGGGGGTAATAATGTACATAGGTAGTTTGTGGTGTGGGGGCTGGTGGTTTAGGGGTTTATAGTGTAGTGTAGTGCAACTGTTTCATCCAGAAAAACTCTTGAAAGGTTGTGTAAAATGTTTGAGCGGTAAATGCGATTGCGTTTGCACGATCGTATTTACTTTTAACTTATTATACAAGCACATATTACTGCTCTGAGCTACCCATAGAAAATATGGGTAGCGTAAATTACTGCAAGTTCTCGCAAACAAATTTCCGGTAATTTAAACAGCACATTTACGTTCTTAGCTCTAACGATAGTGCTCCACTTGTTATGTAGCCTTATTTAGGCACAAAATATTGCAATGTATTTGAGGTGAAAAGAAATTTTAATATAATATCTTTAAATATAATGCTACGTTTTTCAAGCTTCAAAAAGATGTATTTAATGAACAGTGAATTTAGCTCACCGCTTTGAATCTATGAACATTAGTCCCACATTTGCAAAGAGAAGACTAAACCATATTTTTTTTGTACCCTTACAAATCTGTTTTAATAATGCTACAGTATTAATGTGTTTTATCTGATTCTATTCAAATTTCTTTCTGCCTCCTTTATCAGAAATACTTAGAAACCTTTTAAACTGTAAGTAAGCAAGGCACAGATATAGAATTCAATGTGCTCCACTTAATAGACATGGTTGTCATAGTAACATACTCATTTTGACTGACAGACCCAGACCATTTAATTCAGTTTTCCTTTGGGCGCCTGTTTTATCCTATCATGTTGATCCAGCGGAAGGCAGAAAAAACAAGGTGCACCAGACAATTAATACAAAGCAAAATACTTCCCTAGTCCACAAAAAAAATATTGAAAATGCAACATTTTAATTGCATGCAGAATTAGAAAAATAACCCCATACACAAAAACAGTATCTGTGTGTGTGTGTGTGTGTATGTATGTATATATATATATATATATATATATATATATATTTATTTATTTATATATATATATGTGTGTGTGTATATATATATATATATATATATATATATATATATATATATATATATATATACAGTATATATGTGTATATAACATGCAAAAAACAGGAAGGCACTCGCCGTAACATTAATCTATTTTAATAACGTGGTAAACGTTTTCGGGGTCTCCCCGTCCTCAGACCAGCCAATATATATGTATATAGGATATATATATAATATATATATATATATATATATATATATATATATATATATATATATATATATATATATATATATATATATATATATATATACAGTATAATATTAATGAATTTATGGATGCATAAAAGCTAATGAGAAGCAAAAAGAAACCATGACATATCAGACTTCAGGCAAATAATATTTAATTTATCTATAACAACATAAAATAACAAACATTCACAAATCTAATGGTAATTTAGTTTCTACTAGAGTAACCATGAAAAAAAGGAGACCAAGGGAATTGTTCGCTTCTAGATTGCCCTCAACAAATTGTTTAATCAGCCACATCATAGATTGAATGCAGTATACTTCTTAACATTAAAATCTACTTTCTGTATTAAATGATAGTATTGTGAGAATTCCTGAAAGTAGTATTGGAGAAGTAATATGAAAACGTGGCATAAAAGTAAATTCCTTAGGTGCAAGAGAGCACAGAGAAAGATTGGGGTCAATTTCAATCTCTCTGGGGTTTTTTTCCTGATGTTGAAGAAAAGGAATGACATTCTATTTTTCTTAACAAATTGATAACAATCTTTCCGAGTTAAATACAGCCAAGATTGTTAACTCACACAAGATTTGTTCTTCATTTTCTCACAACGCTATGCTTAATCAAGTTCATCTGTGTGTTTTGCAAAATTTGGATATTTGGTGTGTTAAGCAATATGATTGCCCTTTCTACGTGTGCATGATGGGTATACTGGGCATGATTGTTCACCTATGTTTTTTAAATATTTAATATGTTAAAAGTATTTTTTAATTCCTTAAAAATAATAATTTTCCATTTTGAAGAGATTTTCATCTAAAATCAAGAAGAATGTGGCAGAATATTAATTTCCATAAAAAGAAAGTAGGTACAACCCATCTCACCTTCTATAACAGGATTTTAACACTTCTCACAATGTAAATCATGAAACCGCTAAATGAGGTTTAAACTATTGCCAAAGTTCCAAACCTCATTGTACAGCACAATGTTTGTTTTTGCACAGTATCTATTACTGTCAGAAAATGGAAATGCGAAGTTCTAGATACAGTGAATAAGTTTTTTTTCAAAACACAGTTTTTGAGGCTTCTGTTTGCTGTGAAACCCCATATAACTGATCTAGGTTACATAAAAACAGAATGGGAAGTGTTTAAAGAATGGGAAGTGTTTAAAAATACAAGATTGCAGATAGAAATCCCTTTTAATGGATTTAAATACTTTGACTGAAAAGGGGCTCACCGGGAGCTCCCGGTCCGGCTACTCCGGTGTCAGCGAACACCGAAAGTGTCTTCTTCCATTCACGTGTGATGCCAAGACTCCAGCTTTCCTTCAACTGTGGCTGCAACTATCTAGTTACGGCCGTACGCTGCCTAGATTTAAAGGGCCCATGTCTTAATGATAGGAACTCCTACCTGGAGGATTAAAGTCTGGAAATTCCTATAAAACCTCACTCAGCTCATGACCCTGAGCTGAGATATTGCCTTCCAATCTTGTTCCTGGTTTCTTGTAAAGCAAAATCATACTTACCTGCTACCTCTGTATGCTTTCCTTGTTCCAGAGACTCTAGCATACTTACCTTGTACCTGTGTATGCTCACCTTGCTCCAAAGACCAAGCATAATTACTTGATACCCGTGTATGCTCACTTTGTTCCAGAGAACAAGCATACTTGCCTGATACCTGTGTATGCTCACCTTGTTCCAGAGACCAAGCATAGCCTTATGAAAATGAGAGTATGAAATTAAGAGAAACATTTTTAGAAAGCAAATGCAAAACTCCATTTCTAGATGTCACATTTGGGATTTCTGTTTTCTCCCATTTCCTTCAGATCTCATTTGCTGTATGATGCATTACATATCTGTCTATTAAATACATATACAAAATAAGAAAACAGCATGCTCCAACCTTATCTCTGTGTGGCCCCGAAACTAGGGTCAGCTTAAAGGGGGGCATTGGGGGGCAATGTCCACCCAAATGGAATGCTGTGCCCCCTCAAAAAATATTGATATGATCATACTCTTTAAAAATAATAAATAAAATAATGAAATGTTATGTAATGCTGCATGCTGGGGGCGGAGTTAGCTGCCAAACTGTGAGGTTGCATCACGCATCTGCAAGGAGCTCCGTGTCTTAACCTCTTATTTGGAATTGGAAGATAATTAGAAACATTTTGGACTTGTCTTTAACCCTATTAATTTTACCTATCGTGAGTTACTCATTTTCTTAAACAATAGATCATGATAAGAATATGATTGTATCATATAAATAAAAGTCTCTAAATGGCTACCGGCTTCTATCGAAGCCTCAAAAGTGCACTGTGATCTTAGGCCGATACAATCATATTCTTATAGGTTCACAGTACATAAGTTGTATTAAGTAGCCTGATATCCGTTAGTTATTGCGAAACAGGTTTTGCTAAATCTAATCTAAAAAATTACCAGTACCTGAAAACCTAGTATCCTCACTGCTATTGCAAACAAAGGGGTTATTTGCATTGGGGGGTTTGGGTTGCATGGCTGTTTAGGGGACATGATTGAGATTCGAGAATGAGTTTAAGGGTTTTGGATCATGGTGATTAAGGGTGAATTGTTTTTAAGGAGCACTGGGGGTCTCAAGTTTAATGGCTCTCTTTTAGTGCACTGCATAGGATTTAGACTTCATTCTTTTACCTAATGATTTAGCACATATTCTCCAAATGTTAATAGTGGGCGATAAGCCAGCCAGAAGCTCCACTTTCCTGCAGAATATGTAGGTCTTGCTCTTATTGTAACAGCTGAAACAGCTTTTCCCATATCCCTTTCAGTCAGCCGAGGTAAGTTAAAAGTAAAAAGATTTATCTTCAGCAACGAATAATATTTTTACCATACAAGCAATAAAACTGTGGAATTATTTGCCTGAAGAGGCAGTGACTGCCAATACTATAGATTTTAAAAAATGACTTAAAAATATAATTTTTGCTTAAATCAGAATTCAAAATTATGATTGATTGGGCTCAATGTGAAGCTACATTTAAGATAATGTGGTTGGTTTATAAAACTAGGAACAATAAATATTTAACTTTTGATGTACATAGAATAAAAGCTTGCTCTATGGGATGGTACCCAAAAGGCTCTTTTAAAACACTTATGTCTTTCAAATTTGATAACTTTCCTGCACTTTATCATTCTGCAGCCACTGAAACACTAATATTTACCAAAGAAGCTTACTTTTGATGGCAGCACTTTAAACATAAACATAATCAGAGTGTCAGAAGTCTAAAAGGGACTATTATAGAACAATTGAGAATGGGGGCAAAAATGGGGAATCCTGAAAAAATGCTAGCCAAACCAGAGGTCTTCTGGATATTTAAAATGGGTACCCGGGTACCACAAGGGTTAAATTCAGAATTCCACCTGATTAATTTTTGGGAGGGTGGTATTCTGTTTTTGAAAAATCTGAAGGAGCAGTGGAACCAGTTGAGGATATTTATCTGGGAGGGAACAGAATTTTAGAATTACATTGTCACTTTAATGCAATAATAAAAAGGCGAGACTTATCCTCTAGGAAATAATAATAAATATAAAATAAACAAAAAGATTTATATGAACAACAAAAAGGACTAGATATGGAGAATAAAACAATGCAAGGAAATGAATGTATATATCACAGAAATAATGTTTCTAAATAGAAATATTGGGAACGATTGTATCCCATTAAAGTAATTTGAGGGGATTTGCATAGGATTTATGCTTCCAGATATTCCATATTTAGAGAATTATGACACCCATTATTGTGAGCTCATTTTTGTTTTAGCCAACCAAATTGTGTTAAGGGTTTTAAAAATTGAGACTAGCATTGGGGCAAAACATGCAGCTATGAGTATAGCATACACCGAAAGATGTTAGCTGATCTTGTCTTAAAAGAGGCATTGATTCAAGGGAGGAAAGCATAATTCTGTCATTATATAAAGCCCTGGTAAGACCTCACCTTGAGTTTGGAGTGCAGTTCTGGGGACCGATTGCTAAAAAAGATATTGCAGAACTAGAAAAAGTTCAGAGAAGGGCCACAAAGCTAATAAGGGGATTGGAGAAATTAACCTATGAGGAGAGGCTAGCCAAACTGGGTCTGTTCTCTTTAGAAAAAAGGCGCTTGAGAGGTGACATGATTACTTTATATAAATATATTCAAGGCCCATATACAGAGATGGCAGAAGCTCTTTTTATTCCAAGAAAATTGGTTCTGACAAGAGGTCATAATTTAAGGTTGGAGGAAAGGAGATTTAATCTCCTGCAACGGAAACGTTTTTTCACTGTAAGAGCAATAAAATTGTGGAACTCATTACCAAAGGAGGTAGTGAATGCCAATACCATAGATACATTTAAAAACAGTCTGGATAAATTTCTGTATATAAACAAAATTCATGGATATGATTGCTAGTATTAAATGGGTCACATTTTAATGGGGTTATTTAAGCTTAACTGGAGCTTTTTGTAAGTATTTTAGATTTGTATAGGTTGAACTCGATGGACTTCAGTCTTTTTTCAACCTTATCTACTATGTTACTATGTTACTGTCTGTATTGCAGATTTTAATTTTGTGCAATAAAGGATTGTTTTTTACCTATATACTGTTGCGGATCTCAGTTTTTTCCTTTTGTACTGTTTTCTTTGGATGGCATCACTCTAACGCACCCATTACTTTCAATGAATTTTGTGTCTGTGCTAAATAGTGCTGATATTACAAGATATACACAGGGAGTGCAGAATTATTAGGCAAATGAGTATTTTGACCACATCATCCTCTTTATGCATGTTGTCTTACTCCAAGCTGTATAGGCTCGAAAGCCTACTACTAGTTAAGCATATTAGGTGATGTGCATCTCTGTAATGAGAAGGGGTGTGGTCTAATGACATCAACACCCTATATCAGGTGTGCATAATTATTAGGCAACTTCCTTTCCTTTGGCAAAATAGGTCAAAAGAAGGACTTGACAGGCTCAGAAAAGTCAAAAATAGTGAGATATCTTGCAGAGGGATGCAGCACTCTTAAAATTGCAAAGCTTCTGAAGCGTGATCATCAAACAATCAAGCGTTTCATTCAAAATAGTCAACAGGGTCGCAAGAAGCGTGTGGAAAAACCAAGGCGCAAAATAACTGCCCATGAACTGAGAAAAGTCAAGCGTGCAGCTGCCAAGATGCCACTTGCCACCAGTTTGGCCATATTTCAGAGCTGCAACATCACTGGAGTGCCCAAAAGCACAAGGTGTGCAATACTCAGAGACATGGCCAAGGTAAGAAAGGCTGAAAGATGACCACCACTGAACAAGACACACAAGCTGAAACGTCAAGACTGGGCCAAGAAATATCTCAAGACTGATTTTTCTAAGGTTTTATGGACTGATGAAATGAGAGTGAGTCTTGATGGGCCAGATGGATGGGCCCGTGGCTGGATTGGTAAAGGGCAGAGAGCTCCAGTCCGACTCAGACGCCAGCAAGGTGGAGGTGGAGTACTGGTTTAGGCTGGTATCATCAAAGATGAGCTTGTGGGGCCTTTTCGGGTTGAGGATGGAGTCAAGCTCAACTCCCAGTCCTACTGCCAGCTTCTGGAAGACACCTTCTTCAAGCAGTGGTACAGGAAGAAGTCTGCATCCTTCAAGAAAAACATGATTTTCATGCAGGACAATGCTCCATCACACGCGTCCAAGTACTCCACAGCATGGCTGGCAAGAAAGGGTATAAAAGAAGAAAATCTAATGACATGGCCTCCTTGTTCACCTGATCTGAACCCCATTGAGAACCTGTGGTCCATCATCAAATGTGAGATTTACAAGGAGGGAAAACAGTACACCTCTCTGAACAGTGTCTGAGAGGCTGTGGTTGCTGCTGCACGCAATGTTGATGGTGAAAAGATCAAAACACTGACATAATCCATGGATGGCAGGCTTTTGAGTGTCCTTGCAAAGAAAGGTGGCTATATTGGTCACTGATTTGTTTTTGTTTTGTTTTTGAATGTCAGAAATGTATATTTGTGAATGTTGAGATGTTATATTGGTTTCACTGGTAAAAATAAATAATTGAAATGGGTATATATTTGTTTTTTTATTAAGTTGCCTAATAATTATGCACAGTAATAGTCACCTGCACACACAGATATCCCCCTAAAATAGCTATAACTAAAAACAAACTAAAAACTACTTCCAAAACTATTCAGCTTTGATATTAATGAGTTTTTTGGGTTCATTGAGAACATGGTTGTTGTTCAATAATAAAATTAATCCTCAATATATATATATATATATATATATATATATATATATATATATATATATATATATATATATATATATATATATATATATATATATATATATATATATATATATATATATATATATATATATATATATATATATATATATATATATATATATATATATATATATATATATATATATATATATATATATATATATCAAAAATAGAAAAGGAAAATCCAGGGTCAAATAAAATAAAATTCAAACTTTATTGTAGTCCACTTGTGGATAAAAAACCCATGGGGGTCTGAAACATAGCGACACTCAGCACTTGTTGCTTCCAGCTGACATGTTTCGGTGTGATACCGTAATCATAGCTGATGGAATGCACAAGTGCTGCTTCATTAAAAGCAGAAGAACATCCTGATTGGTTAATAACAAAAACAAAACTGCATGTGAGTGTGCAAGCTAGTAGTTGTTAGAAGCATTAACCATTTATATACCTAGTGAATAAAATCATATGTTACGAATGAAAGAGAACAACTGGATATTTGTTTAGAGCATAAAGCTTAAACTTAATCTAAGATTCAACCTGCAATTGTAAGACACACATTGCATATATGGGCAGATTTTTCAAGTCCCATAGTATTGAACAAAGGATAAATGAGAACAAAGACTATTGGGAATTATGCTCAACATTGTTTTAGCAAAATAGCGCTTAGTGTGAATAGTGTTAAGATACAATATATGTAATGTCAGTGTCCTAAGATAATCTGAAGCTAATCAGGATAGTAGATATTCTAATATATATTCTACTGATCAAAAACTGTTGCAGAACATATAAATACAATAGACCATCATTGGATACAGTAAAAATTAGTGTGTAAAGCTAACAGAATAGATCAAAATGAATGACATATCACATCTAAAAAATAGCGCTGCATTACTAAAATACGACTAACAAAAACAGAACCAATAAAAGCAGAAAAGGTGACAGGACTAAGTATGTAGTTACAAAGTGTATAGTGCCTTTGAATACTCTGTAAACTACTATTGCCAGTAATCAGGGCTGGCTCAAGACATTGTGCTACCTGGGTCCGATAATGAAATTACGCCCTCCTCCCCCCACCACTTAAAGGGACATGAAACCCAATTTTTTTTCTTTCATGATTCTGGTGTGATTTTAATCAACTTTCCATAATACTTCTATTTTCTAATTGTTTTGTTCTCTTGGTATCCTTTGTTCAAAAGGATACCTAGGTAGGCCAAAGAGCTGCTGATTTGTAGTTGCACATATACGCCCCATAATATTGGCTCACCCGGTGTTCAGCTAGCTCCCAGCAGTGCATTGCTACTTCTTCAACAAAGGATACCAAGTAAATTAAGTAAATTAGACAAAAGAAGTAAATTGTATGTGTGTGTATATATATATATATATATATATATATAGACTGGCATGTCCTTTAAATAAAATCAAACAATATTATTAATTCTGGCAAAAATAAAAGATGTGTTGCATGGGACAAAAGCAGAACATGTTTTAAAACAATAAATCAGGTAGATCAGTCAAAATTAATGAAGTAATTTCTTAAATCCTTAAACATAAGGCAAATAAACAACTGATCACAATATAACGCCTCATTTTACCCTTTATTTCTGATTATAGAATATTGCCCTAACACAGAGCAGCTCAGATGGGATCACACAGTTAAAAAAAAAAACTTTCAGAAGAGGTCTGAATATTGGACACTTTTTAAAGTGTTTACTGATTGTAATAATAGTATAGATTAAGCACTTTAAGGTGTACAATAATTTAAATGTTGGGAGTTACATGCATATAATAATGGTTAAGCCAGTTATATAAAATGTCAGATAAAATTTTAGCGGACAAAAATATAATATAAGAAGTAATCTAGTCCATCTATGACCCTAGGTCTGACCCCTGTCCTGACACTGTCAATGTAAGGTCTGTGCTCTGTCAGAAACATTATAGAATGTAAACTGACTCACAGAACAAGAGACAGGCTACCACTTCACTCACCTCTCTCTACCGTTGCGCAGGAGGGAAAGCCAGAAATGCCACATGATCACTCAGGAATGTGGTGGGTATGTAGTTGTAGCAGAAGAGGGATTTGGGTTTTTTATTATTATTGCCAAGTAGCAGCAGCTTAACCCTTCATGATGTAGCTCTCCTTTAGGAAGTCACACTAACACCCCCTCCCTCCCCCATGAATAGCTTACACTCGGCAGGGCTGTAACACTGTCAGGCTCCCTGCGTGAAATAAGAGACTGAGCACAGATGAAAGAATAACATCTCTCTGTATAGCTTCCCTGCTCTATGTATACAGTGCTCTGAATTGTCAAAAAAGTAACACTTCTAAGGAGGTGTGAATAAACACTAATACCGGACCTGATTTAAACTCTATGCTCCTGTCAGCCCCTGTATAACTGGCAGCAGTGGACCACTAAATAAACGATTACCTGATTTTTTAGTTTCTACAAAGATGCAGCCTTCTTCTCCACCCTACCACCTTTCCATGCTTGCTAGCCCCTTCTTCTTCACAGAAGGAAACACGTGTGGAAAGAGGGAGGCTAGAGGGGAGGAGACTGCAAGTAATTGGTGGTTAGGGTTTAGTAGTGAATTAATCACTCACGCTGCTAGCACACATTATTGGCCTGTTAGGGGAAGGGGCGGGCTGAGACTGAGATTGTAAGAAAGGGGTGGCTTGGGACTGAGTCTGACTCTCAGTTACCGATAGTTATGCTCCCCCTCCCTCCCCATGCAATCATGCTGATAACGCAGCCTGTTGCTGCAACTGCAGGGCATGAGGAGAGACAGAGCTAACCCAGGACAGCAGTTGTGATCTCACCATATCTGACAGTGACAGACTCAGTCGCTGAACTGCCGCCCCCTCTTAAGTGCCGCCTGGGTCCGTTGGACCCACTTTGTCCCATCATTAAGCCGGCCCTGTCAGTAATTAATCAGATCATATTCTGAATTAAGTCCCTTGGGGACACGGGTCTGTAGCTTAAAAATCCAGAACATCTCTCTTTTACCTAAGATCTGAGCTCTGTCACCTCCACGCAAGGGAGTGGTAACCCGTTCAATAGCCTGCCACCTGAGTGTGGCACTACTCTTATTATGCACAAATTTAAAGTGTTTAACTAGTGGGGTACTAGCTTCTCCAATTTTAATAGTGGAAAGGTGATTGCGAATTCTGGTATTTACCTCAGTGCTGGTGAGCCCCACGTATTGTAGATGACACAAGTGGACTACAATAAAGTTTGAATTTTATTTTATTTGACCCTGGATTTTTCTTTTCTATTTTTGCTACATTTTGCCAGCATCTGGGGTCCTTAGGCTCAAAAGCCTCTCACTTAGCAGGATGAATTTGGATTTACCTGCACACAGAATACAGCACATCACAGATGACTTCGGATCAAGCGGAGGAGCAAAGGGGATTTGTTTGCAACACACGAAGCTGGACGGATAGTAACAACGCAGCATCGCATTAAATGCAGTGAGTATAGCCAGCGGCTGTATTTTGGCATAGTCAAGTCTCACATGGTTTACTCCATTTTGCTGTTGGTTTGTCTGAAGAGTCCGGGGAAAGAGTGTGCATGCATTTGAACTCCTTGTTGGTTAATCTTATAGACGGTTTATCCCCTTATTTTGGGCAAAGTTTGCAAGTTTGCAAGTGAGAGTTGACATTTATCCCCACATTGGGTGCTTTCTAATAGTGCACTTAACTAACTTTCTCTAGTCAAATATATATATATATATATATATATATATATATATATATATATATATATATATATTTATTTGTATACATTCATATAAATATATAGGTACAAGTATATATTTTACAAAAACAAAATCAGATATATATATAGAAATATGTATTTCAAATAAAAATAACATTTTCTACTAAGTGAAGAACATAGGAGCCAATGGTTAGAGGGAGCGCAGTCACGATAGCCGAAGCCCTGAAGCTAGCACACCTGAGTCTTTTGATCGCGTGCTTACTTTTTACTTTGCACTTATAACACCAGTGCTATCTCGAGAGAGATATTTTTTTTATACTTTAGCAGTTGTTACAAGACCCTTCTTTACCATATTGGACATATTTCTGATGTCTTAACTAGCTTATCTAGTATTTTTTCACTTTTACCCCTACCAGATATGAATTATTCCCCATCCTTCCCCTAACATATCTGCTCAAATGGCTAGTTAATTAAACATCTATTTTATTCACCCCAATTAATATTGAAGTTACTTATTTTCTTCTTACTATTATTCATTTATATTTTCTACAAAGAATTTCTCCTGCAGAGCATAAGCTCTCTATCCTAGTAAATGACAATTTGTACATTCTGAACTGTGAAACTTACAAAGCGAGCCTCAAACCAGTATAAGGGGTATGTGAAACCCTATTTCAAAGTACTTGTACATTTTTAAATCCTGACTGGTGTTTATTTATAATAAAGGGAGACCAACTCACAACAGTATAGAAGCAAATGCACAGAAACATTCTCAGCCTACCTAATAGTGTCCGTTCATTGGATAGATGCAGCTGCCACTTTTAAAGAAAGTTGTTTACTCCCAGTACATCATAGTGTTACATACCACCATCAGCGTTTGTTAGCTGACCATCTGTTTGCCTCCATCGCTCTTATATTATAGTGACTACTCCTGGAACACTGGCTGCCACTCTATAATTTTTCAGAACACTAAATACACAGGCTGGAACGTCTAAATGCCAATTGGTTTTTCTAACTGTTTATCAGGAGCCACCAGTCAGGAGAGGGGGAAAAATCATTAAATGAAGAACACCAGCTAATAAATAAAACTTAAATTGCATTGTCCTTAGTTAAAAATACAAGTTACAGATACTAAGATGCAAATGATTGCGTTTCATGGAAACCTATTGGATGTAATACAAATGACAACATCAGTGGGCATTAACCCTTTTTAAACCATTTTGCTTACTTGCCAACATGTAAAGAAAAATTAGAAAATAAATACATTTATTGAATTACAACTTATCACCTCAAACCTTATTATCAAATGCAGGCTATAATATACCATTACAATCCAAGTCTACAAACAATTATATAATTATATTATACTAGTTGGTAAGCCTGCCCAGAGGGCAGTCTATGTGTTGTAAATACAAAAAAATAAAAATAGAACTACAGAAAAAAAAAAAACATTATCCAAAATAACAAATTTAACCTAATCCCTATGAAAATAAAAAGCTCCACCAAATAAAAACACCCCTAATCTAATGCTAAACTACCAATAGCCCTTAAAATTGAGTTTTGTAGGGCATTGCCCTAAGTTAAACAGCTCTTTTGCAGTTAAAAAAAATTCTAAGTCCCCCCTAACAGTAAAACCCACCACCCACCAAACCCCCCAAAATAAATAAACCTAACTCTAAAAGATCTAAACTATCCATTGACCTGAAAAGGGCATTTGTATGGGCATTGCCCTTAAAAGGGCATTCAGCTCTTTTAAGAAGTGCCCATAACCCTAATCTAAAAAATAATCCAGAAGTTTTAAAAAAAAAACTAATTCGAACCCCAAAAATTAAAAGATTAAACCTAATCCCTATGAAAATAAAAAGCCCCCCTCAAAATAAAAACACCCCCTAATCTAATGCTAAACTACCAATAGCTCTTAAAAGGGATTTTTGTAGGGTATTGCCCTAAATTAAGCAGCTCTTTTGCAGTTACAAAACATTCTAAGTCCCCCCCTAACAGTAAAACCCACCACCCACCAAACCCCCCAAAATAAATAAACCTAACACTAAAAATCCTAAACTACCCATTTCCCTGAAAAAGACATTTGTATGAGCATTACCCTTAAAAGGGCATTCAGCTCTTTTGCTGCCCTTAAAAGGGCATTCATCTCTTTTAATTAGTGCCCATAACCCTAATCTAAAAAAAACACCCCCCCCCATTTTTAAAAACAAAAACAAACTAGGTCTAACCAAAAATTAAAAAATGTAACCTAAGTTTAAATTAAGATAAAGTTACAGAAAATAAAAAATGTAATATTACAGAAAATAAAAAACAAAATTATCAAACTTTAAAAAATTAAACCTAATACCTATGAAAATAAAAAAGCCCCCCAAAATAAAAAAAAAACCCTAATCTAAGAATACACTACCAATAGACCTTAAAAGAGCATATTGTAGTTTAGCAGTTGATGTAGCATATCTAGATTTCAGCAAAGCATTTGACACCGTCCCACACAATAAACTTATTCACAAACTATATCTCCTTGGTCTAGATTCAAAAATTGTGAACTGGGTGGAATGCTGGCTTAAGGACAGAAAACAAAGTGTCTTAGTAAATGGAGTTCATTCAGCAGAGGGGGCTGTTACTAGTGGTGTTCCTCAGGGGTCAGTTCTGGGGCCTGTTTTGTTTAACATATTTATCTGCAATATCAGCAAAGGGCTACAGGGGAAAGTATGTCTCTTTGCAGATGATACAAAAATTTGCAACAGAGTGGATGTTCCAGGGGGGGTAGACAAAATGAGAAGTGATATACAACAATTGGAGGATTGGACAAACGACTGGGGTCTAAAGTTTAACACAGCAAAGTGTAAAATAATGCATTTAGGGAAGAAAAATCCAAATGTTAATTACAGACTCAATGACACTTTACTGACTGTTACAGACGAGGAACAGGACTTGGGAATTATTATTTCAGATGATTTAAAACTTAGTAAACAATGTAGTAATGCAGCGAGTAAGGCAAGCAGAATGCTTGGATGTATTGGTAGAGGTATTTGCAGCAGAAATAGTAAGGTTCTTATGCCACTTTATAGATCATTAGTTAGGCCTCATCTTGAGTATTGTGTGCAGTTCTGGAGACCATATCTTCAGAAGGATATTAACAAACTTGAATCTGTGCAAAGGAGGGCTACCAAAATGGTACATGGTCTAAAAAATAAAACTTACCAGGATAGGCTCATTGACCTAAATATGTATAGCTTAGAGGAGAGAAGGGAAAGAGGTGATATGATAGCAACTTTCAAGTACATTAAAGGGTTTAGTAAAACTGAGGCTGTGGGTATTTTACATAAAATGGAAAATTCAAGAACAAGGGGTCATGAGCTCAAGCTAAAGGGTAGTAGATTCAGAAGTAATTTGAGGAAGCACTTCTTTACAGAAAGAGTGATTGATTTATGGAATAAACTTCCTCAAGAGGTAGTAGCAACAAACACTGTGGGGGACTTTAAACATGCATGGGACAAGCATAGGGCTATCCTACGAACTAGATAAGTTTATACTGTTAGGTAAGGTCGGGCAGACTTGCTTGGCCTATGGCTCTTATCTGCCGTCAATATCTATGTTTCTATGTTTCTATTGCCCTAAAGAAATCAGCTCTTTTACATTAAAAATAAAAGGGCATTCAGCTCTTTTGCTGCCCATCCCTAATCTAAAAAAAAAAACCCTAAGTCAAACCCCCAAGTTGGAACTCACGGTTGCTGAAGTCTGGCGGAAAAGCTCCTCTTCTAGGCGTTGAAGTCTTCTTCCAAGAGGCCGACATTTTCTTAAAGAGGGGACCTCTACTATCTTCATCCAGGACCGGGGAACTGAAGACCGGCGACTGCGGAACTAAAGACCGGCGACCTCTGAGCCATGGAGCGTGGAGGATCCTCTTCTTTTGCTAGCCACTGTACACTGAAAAGTGAATTCAAGGTACGCTATTAAAAATGGCGTCCCTTGAATTCCTATTGGCTAATTTGATTCTTTAAATTCAAGTCAGCCAATAGGATGAGAGCTACTGAAATCATATTGGCTGTTTAAATTATCCAATAGGATTTCAGTAGCTCTCATTGTATTGGCTGATTTGAATTTGAAGAATCAAATCAGCCAATAGGAATTCAAGGGACGCCATCTTTAATCACGTACCTTGAATGCACTATTCAGTGTACAGCGGAGATCGTACAAAGAGGATCCTCCATGCTCCATGGCTCCCCAGTCGCCGGTCTTCAGTTCCAGGTTCGCCGGTCTTCAGCTCCACGGTCATCAGTTTTAAGCTCCGCGCTCCGCGCCAGCTTGTTCCTGGAAGAAGAAAGAAAAGGTTGACACTTGGAAGACTTCACTGCCTGGAACAGGACCTTCTCCGCCGGACTTCAGGAACCGTGAGTACCAACCTGGGGGTTAGACTTAGGTTATTTTAAAAATTTTTGGGGGGGTTGTTTTATTTAGATTACGGATGGGCAATTCTTAAAAGAGCTAAATGCCCTTTTAAGGGCAATGCCCATACAAATTCTTTTGGCTGCGTGCGTAGCCAACATTCTATTGCCTGCTTTGCGCTGCCAATATTCCTTTGAAGATGCATGAACAACTGCCAATGGTGACTGACGTGTTACAAACACAATTATAGTATAGTTAATGGAGCCCAAGGGGTCAATTTATCAAAGAGCGAGCGGACATTATATGTTGTATCTTATCATGTCCGCCGCACATCGATAAATGCCGACAGCATATGCTGTCAGCATTTATCATTACACAAGCAGTTCTTGTGAACTATTTGTGCAATGCCGCCCCCTGCAGATTCATGGCCAATCGGCCGCTTGCAGGGGATGTCAATCAGCCTGATCGTATAGGATTTGGTGGATTAAAGACCGCAGCATCAGAGGCAGCGGACAAGTTACGGAGCAGAGGTCTATAGACCACTGATTCATAACTTCTGTTTCCGATGAGCCTGAAGGCTAGCGCAGAAACAGGAGCATGAAGCTCCATTCGGAGCTTGATAATTCGGCCCCCAAACTTTAAGCTATACACCATGTTAATCGTTCTCACAATAGTACTAGAGATCGTTCATATTCCCTGGTAAGAGTTCATATCAAACAATGCACTCATATCCTGTATCAGCTTCTCATTTTGTGAATATTACTGAGTGTGGGCATGGCACTATATTCCTCAAAGGTGTATAGGTTAGTAAGGTGAGTATCACATAGAAAGTTACTAATCCACACTGTTATATGATATGTATCAATGCATTTCTTTTACTGAGGAACCAATTCACGAAGACCATAAATACCCTGATCAGGTCTCACAACATAGTTAATGATGAATTTTGCTGACCCATTGCTTAATCATGAAACTTACAGTCTTCATTATTATTTTCTAGCTATATAAAGGTATAGATTATAAGTGGCACGTTAAGTGTAGTACATGAGAGATAAGGGGTATTTTGAGGCTCTTTACAAGCTTCAGAAATAATGTGCACACAAAGATATTACGAGTTGAAAGGAAATGCGTTAGCTTTAGTGCAATTAAATTTATAGTGTATCAGGTTAGAATGACTTCAGAGCTCTGGTTAACTTTTACATGAGACAAAAAAGTTGTACAAAACAAATAAAAAATGCCTTTATAGTACAGTTACACTCATTATACAATTTTCTTATAAAAATTATAAAAAAAAAATTGCATTTAAAAGTTATAAGGGCTCAAAAATATGAGGACTCAGGCGTTAGAAAAACATGCTAACTTTTTACTTTCACCTCATAATATGAGCGCAAAAAGTTTCTGTCTAGCAATGTTATTGCTCAAGTGGGAAGACTATTTGTGTTCCACATGTAATCTAGCCCTAAGTTATAGTTTGTTTGCTTAAATAGTATGAAATATGACACAATACTGTATTTCACTTAAACATAATCAGAATAAAATTAATTTTAATCTTATATTAATTGTTTATACCAGCATTATAACCAATTTTCAGTTATATATATCAAGGAGGTGCTGTGAGAGTAAACAGATGGTGATATGGGCCGCAGATAAGGGTGGCTGGAAAGTTGTTATGAATAGATTTTGTCCTTTTGTCCAGGAAATGTTTAGACAACTCAATAATGAACATGATTATGTGAGACTTAAAAGAGACCCCACCAGAGCTTTAAAAAGAAAACTATCAATGTTGGTAGATGATGGGATAGAGTTATGTTACATTGACCCAGACATCCAGTATTATTTACTTGTTGGACACCCAGTTATCCCAATCTTTAACCATCTCCCAAAGGTCCACAAAAGTTTGTGATATAAAAGGATAGGGATAGGCTCATTACTAGACAATCAATCCAAATGGCTGGACATCATCATGTAACTCATGGTTATGTTTCTGACACTTAGCATATTCTGAATTTGATGTCCAATCTCACTTGGAGGAGTGAATACATGTGGTTACATATAGATGTGTGATCTCTATTCTTTAATACCTCATGAAAAAGGGCTTGATCACTTTCTGAAGAGGTTTATGGCCAGGATCCTATATATTGCTCTTATGTGGTAAGAGTTAATGAATTTCTGTTAACCTATAACTATTTTGAGTTTGAGCAGGTTTTCTATCTTCAGAGGTGTGGGACAGCTATGGGGCTAAATTTGCCCCCTCCTATGCCTGTCTAATAATTGGTTGGTGGGAGCTTTCCTACATATTTGGAGATGGGAACCCCTACAGAAAATATATAGTTTTACTCAAACAATACGTAGATGATCTTCTATTTGTCTGGAGAGGAAGTGAAGCTGTCTTACATGAATATATTGACTGACCGAACAACATTGATGAGGAAATCAGCTTCACTTTGAGTATAATGCAGTTCAAATGAATTATCTGGATATTAACCTTTGTGAAATCCTTGGCCAGTTGGTTCAAAGTGAAGCATACAGGAAACCCATCTCTGGGAATACCATTGTTTCATTTCGGTAGCAGCCATCCAAACGGGGTCTTCAAAGTAGTAGCCAAGGGGCAATTTGTAAGGCTGAAAAAAAATTGTTCACATAATGGACAATATGAAAAACACTCGGCTCTTCTAGCTGAGCGGCTTAAAGATACAGACTACTCCATAATTTTTATTGTTTAAAAAGTCACTTTATTACTCTTTCGCAAGTTTTTCAGAACCAACACTGTTATATTAAGATACTTTTTATCTCTGTGATTACCTTGTATCTAAGCCTCTGCAGACTGCCCCCTTATCTCAGTTCTATTGAGAGACTTGCATTTTAGCCAATCAGTCCTGATTCTTAAATAACTCCACGGGAGTGAGCACAATGTTATCTATATGGAACACATGAACTAGCACTATCTAACTGTGAAAAACTGTTAAAATGCACTGAGATAAGAGTTTTTTTTTAACAGTTTAGAAATAAGTTTGAGCCTAGCTAGGTTTAGCTTTCAGCAAAGAATACCAAGAGAACAAAGCAAAGTTGATAATAAAAGTAAATGGGAAAGTTTTTAGAGTAAGAAAAGTGAATAGATAAGATATGTTTAAATCCAAGAAGCAGAACATTTTAGGGGTGTTACTTTTATAATCAGCTAAATTACTAGTGGTATGCTAACTGTTGTGCACAAGCAAAAAGGGGTATATTGTGGATGTTTGCACTTCAGAAGTAGCATGTGTATTATGAGTTACACATTTGTTTGAGCGCAATTTAATTTAACACTCATCAGGATAGCGCAGCTTCAGAGCTCTGGTTAAAGGGACACTGAACCCAGTTTTTTTCTTTCATGATTCAGATAGAGCATGCAATTTTAAGCAACTTTCTAATGTACTCCTATTATCAATTTTTCTTTGTTCTCTTGCTATGTTTATTTGAAAAGAAAGCATCTAAGCTATTTGTTCGGTTCAGGACCCTGGAAAGCACTTATTCATTGGTGGATGAATTTATCCACCAATCAGCAAGAACAATCCAGGTTGTTCAACAAAAATGGGCCGGCATCTAAACTTACATTCTTACATTTCAAATAAAAATACCAAGAGAATGAAGAAAATTTGATAATAGGAGTAAATTAGAAGGTTTCTTAAAATTGCATGCTCTATCTAAATCACGAAAGAAAAAAATTGGGTTCAGTGTCCCTTTAACTGTTGCGCTCGACTAAAAAGTAGGAAAAAAAACTTACATTTAAAAGTACAGATACACTCATAATAACACTGCCTGATAAAAAATATTTAAAAAAAAGGCACGCACAGGACTTTAACATAGTGATAAATACATACACATATCTAATATGTACAGACGTACCTCAGAGATATTGCATGTTCAGTTCCAGACCACCGCAATAAAGCAAATATAACAATAATTATGGCAAAAAAAAATAAAAATGTGCATAGCTCAATTAAAAAATATGTATTGCTAAGAAATGCTTACAATCATCTGAGCCTTCAGTGAGTCATAATCTGTGTAGTATATATAAATATATATATATTATATATATATATATATATATATATATATATATATATATATATATATATATATGTGTGTGTGTACATATGTATTTATGTATTTATATGTGTATTTACAGAATATGTTCTAATTCATTTTAAATAGATATTCCTATTGCTCCATTGAAGTATTGAAGTATATGGGGTAATAATTTAACACAGTTGCGATATTCACGTGTCTGGTTAGTGCTCATGCAAAAACATTTTAATTTCCACTTATAATACTTGCGCTTCCCAGCGCACCCCCATCTAGCAAAGTTAACGAGTGAGTTGGAGTGCAAAGTACCACTTTACTTTTAATCTAACCCTTAATTGGTATAGTCAGGGATGAATGTAGGTTTGCCTATAGAAAGAACGGAACAATAGGCAATTTGGCATGCTTTGTGTTCTTTTACAAGCTAAAAGTAAAAAGTTTGCATGTGAGCGTAAACCCAATGCGCACAAAAAATATTATGACCGCATTAACGTCTTCTCCTGTAGACTTCAATTGAGTACGAAAACTGGAAAAAAAAACTAACACCCATCTCGCGCTAACTCGACCTCGTATATTCAATAGCACTAAAACCAACATGAAATATTAATATTTCCCATTCCAATGTTCTTCAAATAGAAAATTATGTTCTATTTAATTTTTAAATATATATATATATATATATATATAGACCTATAGATATTTAGTAATAGATATTTTTTACATGAACAGTGTCCAATATATATATAGAAATATATGTTTAATAATAAAATGTACATTATGTGTAGAACATAGGAATGTAAAATATGCGTTTTAAGCATCAGGTTCATGATTTAGATTTTAATGCGTTGGGTTAGCGCACATGAAAACAAAGTACTCTTAAGGTGCTTATTAAAATTGCATTTAAAATATATATTTTTTAAATTAATAAAAATTAAAAATTATTAAACATACTGTAAAATATATTTTACAGGTATGTTTAATAATTTTTCACAATTTTTTATTTATATTATATTTATATTTTTTTATATTTTTCTTAAGGTTTGGGACCTAGAAGGTTGTAAATAAATGCTGGGAAGTACGCAAAATGGATCAAAAAGGGTTAATGCCCACTAATGTTGTCATTGTATTAAACCCAATAGGATTGCAATGATGTCTTTATAAACATAAATATTATGCATGTTTAATAAGCAGCTACAGCATATAGCCGAAACGTGTCAGCTGTTACAATCAGTTGCCTCTGAATGTCCGTTGTACCTTGTATTTTAAACTATGGACAAAAATGTTTAAGTTTTATCTACTAGTCGGCGCTCCTCGTTTGATCATTTCAAATTTTACATTCCCCCTCATTTTGCTTAAAATCATTAACCTTCATATTATAAGCTTGATTTTTTTTTATGTAGATGTCATATTTTAAAGTTAACTTAAAGGTCTTAATACAGAAACATGAAGGGCCACATTAGAAGTGTGCAAAAGCACAAATGCTATAGAGCATAAATGGGATTGAAAAGTAAAAAATTAAATGTGCTTGGGTTTATTTAAATTTTAAATAGAATAATTTTTGCAATATATTTCCATTAGCAGAAACGCTTCTAATAAAAGTTCTCACTGTTGTTCTAGTGGCATACACACATATGCTGTGAGGGCCCATGCACCAGTATTCAAGCTCAGAGAGCTGGCGGTAGCGTGTATTTTTTAAATTCTAGCTTTAACACTCTACTTCAAGGGGTCGATTTATGAAGTAGTGGATGCTGCTTCTGACCCACTCCACTTCAGTTCTGCCTGAAGCGGAAGATAAGAAGCAGTGGTTCTAAGACCGCTGCTCCTTAACTCGTCCGCCACCTCTGAGGAGACGGATAACATTCAGCCAGATCGAATATGGTCGGGCTGATTGACACCCTCTGACGATTGGCTGCAAATCTGCAAGGGCGGCATTGGTGCAATGGTAAATGTTGACAGCATATGCTGTCGGCATTTATGGATGTGCGGTGGACATGATACGCTGCATCGTATCATGTCCATCCGCACAATAATAAATTAACCCCTAGATCTCAAGTTGTGCTACATTTGTTAACGCTGTTACATGTTGTGCTCAAGCGAAATACATAACTCTCAACTTGTAATATGAGTGATGTCTAGTGCGGCTGCGATATCAATTTAAATTATAGGGCATGTTAAAGAGATCTTGATGTCTGTGTTAACAATGACTTATAATATTAGATCGTGTACTATTAGTAGCTCAGACTAGTGATATTGATAATATACCCTGTGCTATAAATAAGATTTCATTTGGTATATAGATCAATGTAATTTTCTTCTTATCTAGGTTTTTAGCAAACCTTTTTTAACATTTATGAATATGAGGGTTGCCAGTTGCCCTCCATAACAATAGTAAATGTCCAGTGGTTGACCTAAGGGTAGTATGTGAAACTATACCCTGTATCCTTTTGATCAGCCACTTGTCCATATGAGACCTCAAATCAAACCCCAAAGAACTACCTTTGTCATAAATATATGCCTACAGACCTCGATTTAAAACCAACCAACCTTCTATGAGCCACATAACTATATCAGACCATTGATTAAACACTGGGGCATGGACACTCTTTCTCAGCCATATGGGTCCATTACATATCATATGAGATTTATAGCCCTGCATGTCCTTTATTAGCCACATGTCCTTATTGTACGTTAGAATAAACCCATAACTCTACAACGTATATATGAACCAAATGGTGCTTTCATTTATCAATTAAGACCTCTGGCCCTGCAGCCCCTCTGTATACCATATACCACTATAACAAATCAGATCAGACCTCTGGCATTTTAGGACTTTACCACATATGCTCAGATTGCACTATATTGCAATGCTTTCTTCGCACAAGGTATGCTGTCTCTCAACCACAATACAAAGAGCCTTTATGTGCGAGGGAGTGAAAGAAAAAATAATTCACTGTGTTTGACAGACACATTGGGCTCTATGTAACAAGCTCCATAAGGAGCTTGATGGCCCCTGTTTCTGGCGAGTCTGAAGACTCGCCAGAAACAGCAGTTATGAAGCAGCGATCAGAAAGACTGCTGCTCCATAACCTGTCTGCCTGCTCTGAGCAAGCGGACAGTCATTGCCGGAAATCAACCCGATTGAGTACGATCGGGTTGATTGACACCCCCCTGCTGGTGGCCTATTGGCCGCAAGTCTGCAGGGGGCGGCGTTGCACCAGCAGCTCTTGTGAGCTGCTGGTGCAATGCTGAATACGGCGAGCGTATTGCTCGCCATATTCAGTGAGGTCTGGCGGACCTGATCCGCAGTGTCGGATCAGGTCCGCCAGATCTTAATAACTAGAGGCCATTGCCTGAAAGTCAATCAGAATGAGCTTAAACTGAAATTGCACCATATAACCTCATATCACTACCTCTGCAGCCTCCATCACTTTTGCAGTCTGGGAGTACAAAAAAAATCCCAAACATTTATGTTACTGACTTTTTAACATATATTTTACATCCAGTTGAAGGGGTCGATTTCACCAACGTATGCTGTCAGCATTTAGCGAGGTCGAGCGGACATGCTTCGCTACAGCTATACCTTTGGTATATCTACCCTGAAATATCACTTTGTCCAGCTATATACCAGACACCTGGCCACTCAAACTATTCATCACATTGTATATTGCAGTAGTGTTTCCAAATATATTCACCATCCTTCATATCTATTCTTTTGTCAGCATTTAAGGGGAACTACTTCAAAATCCTTAAAGACTAACGTTTTCACAGATTATTACACCTTAAAATGGGTATGAAAAGTGCATACAGTCCATTGCTTTTCTACAGTAAATGAAATACTTAGTATGTATTGTCTATTTCTCTGCCAGTGGTAGTAAGAATGATTGAAACTTCTTTCATGTCAGGTTTTGTGTGATGTGCAGTTATCTTTTCATATTACTGTGTTTCAAATAAGACAACTGTTCATCTTTGTCTCTTCTGACTATTCTCCAGTAATATGGTTGAAATGAAAGCTATTTCCAGCTCTCAATCAACAATGAAACATATTCATGACACTTGATACAATTCTACCTTGTTACAGGCCTATGAAAAGAAAACATTTTGTTCTACCAAGCAGGCGGTTCAAATGCAGCTTTCTCTTAAGGAGAGGTTCTGAGGTTTGCAGCTAAATTAATCTAGAACAGGGGTTTTAAAGGTTTTAGCGGTTTGCCTTCCCTCTGATGAAATTTACAAGATGGCGCCCCACTTAATACATATTTCATAATTTTTTCCCTTTAAAGATAGCTGTAATGTTTATTGTTTTTTTTTAATTTGGGGAATTTATATCTGATCCAGGGTTCACACACAGCTCTCAAGAGCTTATTCTGCTCAAACAAAGAGTAGTTTAGTTTCAATTTGCACTGTTACTCCATGTGTTAAACCCAAGTTATTGATCAAGGCAACACATGCAACACACTCCCTTTTCCTTATTCCACTACAATATAGCAAGTGTTATTGTCAGCTCTTAAAAAAAACGTTCTATGTTTTGCCAAAGTCCGCTGCTTGTGGTTTCCAAAGAATAGTGCATAGTGTCACTGCCCCCGCACCTCCCCTTATATACTATAGTGTCCACCTGGGGAGGCCCGTCTCACACTTTGCAAACCACTGATCCATACAATGTGCTATTTTGCATTCAGATGGGTGATAAAAATAATTTAGAGATTATTTGAATCAGATAAAAACAAATATGTACATCTACATAAATTCTATTCTTTAGTCCCACAGGTCACACACTCTATCGACATAAATAGAGTGAGCTACTGTGGTGCGTCACAATCTGATTTAAACAGTTAAAATAAAGTTAGCACGCAAAATAGACATTATTTTAGTGAGCTTATGTTTCAAGGCTTTTCTGAAGATGTGATTTTTTTTATTTTTTTTATTGAGAATCAAAAATTATACAGTTTCCAGGTATAAATAAACAAGGTATAGTACAGAAAGGAACAATGCATAAATGATCTGTTATATGAAAGAGGTTAAGTAAAGTATGGCCACTCTAGATCAGACTTATATCTTATATCCGGAGCAATCAAGGCATATAGTCTGCTTAACAAAGGACTACAAAATATCAATCCTGTACTTAAACTGTAGAGATAGAAACGATAGACAGAATTCTCAGTTTTTCGTTTTTTTGACATCCATAGCATATAAAGGCCACTCTTGAACCTTAAGCAAAGGTAGAAAAATCTTGGAGGTGATTGGGCTTGGGTAAGGGGAATATTTTAAGAAAGAGAAGCATATTATGATGCAGTTTTAGTGATAGTAGATGATACACTTAATGGGGAGCATCGTCTATGATACACAAGGATACTGGAAAAACTAGATACAAACTATTTCACAACTATTTATATCCTCAGTATCTGAAGTGAAGTATAAGTTATTTTACTTATATAGATTTACACTATAGTTTAGTTAATCACCTGGGGAAGCAGACTCACATCAGTAGCTTCTATGGTAATGATTGTGTACAATTAACTTGAATATGTGGGAAGCTCAAAGGTTTACTAAGTGAACTAGTTGCGGAGGGGAGGCGTAGTGTTTGTCCAGATGAAAAATAGCAGCCTCTTATGAATTTTCTAGACTGAATTTATTTGGAATATGATCTATAAGATAAGGCCTCTGCAGGACTTTTCACCTTTGGTGTAATCACATAATAAAAAAGTGGGAACAAGTGGCAACATGTATTCAGTTTAAAGATTACTACATTAAGTGATACACATATATGTATCCATAAATACACACACTGGCACATACATATACACAGATCCATTAGTTAGTCTACTTGTGTTATGAATATCTATATCCTCAACTAGTAATATATATTAACAAGGACTAAATGAAACAGATCTGAGTTGCAGCTAAATAAATTAAAGATTAACTGTGTACGCAAAAGCTTCATAACATATCAAATATAAAACTTAAGCGCTCTGAGACTAGTCAGTGGGGTCTATTTATCAAGCTTCAAATGGAGCTTGATGGCCCGAGTTTCTGGCGAGGCTTTATGCTTGCCAGAAACACAAGTTATGAAGCAGCGGTCTAAAGACCACTGCTCCATAACCTGTCTGCCTGCTCTGAGGCAGCGGACAGACATCGCCGTAGTTGACACCCCCAGCTAGCGGCCGATTGGTCGCAAATCTGCAGGGGTGGCATTGCACCAGCAGTTCACAAGAACTACTGGTGCAATGATAAATGCCGACAGCGTATGCTCTCGCCTTTTATCGATGTGTGGCAGACATGGTTCGCTATAGCGGATCATGTCCGTCCGTACAATAATAAATGGATCCCTTAGCTGTTACCAAATATTTCAACCAGAACAACATTATTAGAAATAATGCAAAAAAGCTTTACATTAGGTAGCAAACCATACCCTGGAGGGCCTAAAGGGTCATGATAGAGAGTCATTATTTAATAGCAGGGTCTAAGACTTTATTGGTATGTTATCAATTGGGTTAAAAACAGCTTGTTTCAATGAGTACTGAGTAACCATCATACATACTATCATACCTTTTTCAGCACTATTAGAGACAAAATATAGATAAATTCAAATAAAAAGATTAAGAGAATAACTGGCAGACAAGTATGCTATATAATTTGCATACAAAGAGAGAAGCGCTCTACCAGGAACGAACAACAGCTCAGTGGCTTGTTCTATGGCGATTTACCACCCGGAAGCAGCCTCTTTTAGACCAGTGTGCTTTTCACAGAAGAAAACTTTCCTGAAGTATATCAGTCTGATCCTGCCAATTAAGGTCAGTCCAGCCCCGAAATACCAGGCAATTCTCCTCTGAACAAGGAACATGACAACCCCAGACGATCGTTTCGGCCTCCTATGGGCCTCGTCAGTGAGGTGCAGCCACATTCCTCTAAGCACACTGGGCAAGGAGTCCACGTCTGGTTTCCCCCATCACCCATAGGGAGACTTCCCCAGGGTCATAATAATTTGCATACAAAGAGAGAAGCGCTCTACCAGGAACGAACAACAGCTCAGTGGCTTGTTCTATGGCGATTTACCACCCGGAAGCAGCCTCTTTTAGACCAGTGTGCTTTTCACAGAAGAAAACTTTCCTGAAGTATATCAGTCTGATCCTGCCAATTAAGGTCAGTCCAGCCCCGAAATACCAGGCAATTCTCCTCTGAACAAGGAACATGACAACCCCAGACGATCGTTTCGGCCTCCTATGGGCCTCGTCAGTGAGGTGCAGCCACATTCCTCTAAGCACACTGGGCAAGGAGTCCACGTCTGGTTTCCCCCATCACCCATAGGGAGACTTCCCCAGGGTCATAATAATTTGCATACAAAGAGAGAAGCGCTCTACCAGGCACGAACAACAGCTCAGTGGCTTGTTCTATGGCGATTTACCACCCGGAAGCAGCCTCTTTTAGACCAGTGTGCTTTTCACAGAAGAAAACTTTCCTGAAGTATATCAGTCTGATCCTGCCAATTAAGGTCAGTCCAGCCCCGAAATACCAGGCAATTCTCCTCTGAACAAGGAACATGACAACCCCAGACGATCGTTTCGGCCTCCTATGGGCCTCGTCAGTGAGGTGCAGCCACATTCCTCTAAGCACACTGGGCAAGGAGTCCACGTCTGGTTTCCCCCATCACCCATAGGGAGACTTCCCCAGGGTCATAATAATTTGCATACAAAGAGAGAAGCGCTCTACCAGGAACGAACAACAGCTCAGTGGCTTGTTCTATGGCGATTTACCACCCGGAAGCAGCCTCTTTTAGACCAGTGTGCTTTTCACAGAAGAAAACTTTCCTGAAGTATATCAGTCTGATCCTGCCAATTAAGGTCAGTCCAGCCCCGAAATACCAGGCAATTCTCCTCTGAACAAGGAACATGACAACCCCAGACGATCGTTTCGGCCTCCTATGGGCCTCGTCAGTGAGGTGCAGCCACATTCCTCTAAGCACACTGGGCAAGGAGTCCACGTCTGGTTTCCCCCATCACCCATAGGGAGACTTCCCCAGGGTCATAATAATTTGCATACAAAGAGAGAAGCGCTCTACCAGGAACGAACAACAGCTCAGTGGCTTGTTCTATGGCGATTTACCACCCGGAAGCAGCCTCTTTTAGACCAGTGTGCTTTTCACAGAAGAAAACTTTCCTGAAGTATATCAGTCTGATCCTGCCTATTAAGGTCAGTCCAGCCCCGAAATACCAGGCAATTCTCCTCTGAACAAGGAACATGACAACCCCAGATGATCGTTTCGGCCTCCTATGGGCCTCGTCAGTGAGGTGCAGCCACATTCCTCTAAGCACACTGGGCAAGGAGTCCACGTCTGGTTTCCCCCATCACCCATAGGGAGACTTCCCCAGGGTCATAATAATTTGCAAACAAAGAGAGAAGCGCTCTACCAGGAACGAACAACAGCTCAGTGGCTTGTTCTATGGCGATTTACCACCCGGAAGCAGCCTCTTTTAGACCAGTGTGCTTTTCACAGAAGAAAACTTTCCTGAAGTATATCAGTCTGATCCTGCCAATTAAGGTCAGTCCAGCCCCGAAATACCAGGCAATTCTCCTCTGAACAAGGAACATGACAACCCCAGACGATCGTTTCGGCCTCCTATGGGCCTCGTCAGTGAGGTGCAGCCACATTCCTCTAAGCACACTGGGCAAGGAGTCCACGTCTGGTTTCCCCCATCACCCATAGGGAGACTTCCCCAGGGTCATAATAATTTGCATACAAAGAGAGAAGCGCTCTACCAGGAACGAACAACAGCTCAGTGGCTTGTTCTATGGCGATTTACCACCCGGAAGCAGCCTCTTTTAGACCAGTGTGCTTTTCACAGAAGAAAACTTTCCTGAAGTATATCAGTCTGATCCTGCCAATTAAGGTCAGTCCAGCCCCGAAATACCAGGCAATTCTCCTCTGAACAAGGAACATGACAACCCCAGACGATCGTTTCGGCCTCCTATGGGCCTCGTCAGTGAGGTGCAGCCACATTCCTCTAAGCACACTGGGCAAGGAGTCCACGTCTGGTTTCCCCCATCACCCATAGGGAGACTTCCCCAGGGTCATAATAATTTGCATACAAAGAGAGAAGCGCTCTACCAGGAACGAACAACAGCTCAGTGGCTTGTTCTATGGCGATTTACCACCCGGAAGCAGCCTCTTTTAGACCAGTGTGCTTTTCACAGAAGAAAACTTTCCTGAAGTATATCAGTCTGATCCTGCCAATTAAGGTCAGTCCAGCCCCGAAATACCAGGCAATTCTCCTCTGAACAAGGAACATGACAACCCCAGACGATCGTTTCGGCCTCCTATGGGCCTCGTCAGTGAGGTGCAGCCACATTCCTCTAAGCACACTGGGCAAGGAGTCCACGTCTGGTTTCCCCCATCACCCATAGGGAGACTTCCCCAGGGTCATAATAATTTGCATACAAAGAGAGAAGCGCTCTACCAGGAATGAACAACAGCTCAGTGGCTTGTTCTATGGCGATTTACCACCCGGAAGCAGCCTCTTTTAGACCAGTGTGCTTTTCACAGAAGAAAACTTTCCTGAAGTATATCAGTCTGATCCTGCCAATTAAGGTCAGTCCAGCCCCGAAATACCAGGCAATTCTCCTCTGAACAAGGAACATGACAACCCCAGACGATCGTTTCGGCCTCCTATGGGCCTCGTCAGTGAGGTGCAGCCACATTCCTCTAAGCACACTGGGCAAGGAGTCCACGTCTGGTTTCCCCCATCACCCATAGGGAGACTTCCCCAGGGTCATAATAATTTGCATACAAAGAGAGAAGCGCTCTACCAGGAACGAACAACAGCTCAGTGGCTTGTTCTATGGCGATTTACCACCCGGAAGCAGCCTCTTTTAGACCAGTGTGCTTTTCACAGAAGAAAACTTTCCTGAAGTATATCAGTCTGATCCTGCCAATTAAGGTCAGTCCAGCCCCGAAATACCAGGCAATTCTCCTCTGAACAAGGAACATGACAACCCCAGACGATCGTTTCGGCCTCCTATGGGCCTCGTCAGTGAGGTGCAGCCACATTCCTCTAAGCACACTGGGCAAGGAGTCCACGTCTGGTTTCCCCCATCACCCATAGGGAGACTTCCCCAGGGTCATAATAATTTGCATACAAAGAGAGAAGCGCTCTACCAGGAACGAACAACAGCTCAGTGGCTTGTTCTATGGCGATTTACCACCCGGAAGCAGCCTCTTTTAGACCAGTGTGCTTTTCACAGAAGAAAACTTTCCTGAAGTATATCAGTCTGATCCTGCCAATTAAGGTCAGTCCAGCCCCGAAATACCAGGCAATTCTCCTCTGAACAAGGAACATGACAACCCCAGACGATCGTTTCGGCCTCCTATGGGCCTCGTCAGTGAGGTGCAGCCACATTCCTCTAATCACACTGGGCAAGGAGTCCACGTCTGGTTTCCCCCATCACCCATAGGGAGACTTCCCCAGGGTCATAATAATTTGCATACAAAGAGAGAAGCGCTCTACCAGGAACGAACAACAGCTCAGTGGCTTGTTCTATGGCGATTTACCACCCGGAAGCAGCCTCTTTTAGACCAGTGTGCTTTTCACAGAAGAAAACTTTCCTGAAGTATATCAGTCTGATCCTGCCAATTAAGGTCAGTCCAGCCCCGAAATACCAGGCAATTCTCCTCTGAACAAGGAACATGACAACCTCAACCTGGGAACGAATGCTATTGTTCGTTCCCAGGTTGAGCGCTTCTCTCTTTTTATTTATGCAAAGTATGCTATATAAGGCATCACGTACACATTAGATAAGACTAAATAATCTTCCTATGACAATAAAAACATGGAAAATATTGGCTACAAACATTATGAACTATCAGGGTATAATCAAAAGCTCCCAAAAATAAACAGGAAAGAAGTAAAGAATACCTGCTTACTTTATAACTCTGTAGTAACAGTATCACTTTTCCCTATATTGTTTCGAGAAGAACACTTGAAATAACAGAACCTATGACATAAGACTGAATATAAATAAATATGCCTAATTGTGATATTGTCCCCATTCAAGGCTAGCCAAGGATATAGTAACTTAATTTGTTTTCAGAGGATCCAGCGTGTATAGGTTGCAGTGGTCATTAAAGTGAGGAACGTTGGCAAAGGCTGACTATGATGCAAACGGCCCTTGCAGATAGACTGGATTACACTTATATCCTAGATTATCTCCTCTTTCTGATCTCAGTACTGGAGTAGATACATACTGTATATGAGTTTAGGACCAATATAAAAATGAAGGAAACTACCTTATTAAGGGACATAAAGGCTATGTGATTATAGTTTATAATGACAGCTATAAAAACATATATGAGAAGTATATGTCCGTATATGCCTCAATCAGATATTCTATCTATTTATGGGTAAGTTGCAAAGAGCTGGTTAAAGGGTGAAAGGCATCTCAAGAGGTATACTGTCTTATCAGGAGATTACTTTGTAGTGATCCTTTGGGCATCACCCTAGTCCTCAGAACACCGTCCGGTTAGCCACTCACCCGATACTGGCCTTAGCATGGTTATAGATACCCAGTCCCGGATTGTACCAGACCAATCGCATTGACCATATTGTAAGAACCGCAGTCTGCTTCTCGGCTCGTTGCTGTTTGTCAAGACTCCAATTAGTTTTACCCAGTTTCAAAGCTTCAGTAAGCATCTGTAGATACTCGTTTCCAGCATTTACGACTCTGGCGAGTGACTGTGAGGTCATGATGTCTCTTTGTGGCCTATGTTCTGCATCGGTTACTTGTTCCACCTCAGGAGGTAATTAGTGGCTGTTAAAGACTGATGTAGCAAAGTTACCTAATTCTAGACTTTTTGAACTCCGCCCCCCCAAGAGGTGATATTATTAAATTCATGTTTACTTTGAGTAAGTCCTGTATTTGCTAGCATACACACACTCAAATGTGTATATTTCAGTGTTTCCTCTAAGCCTCATTTTGTGAGATGCACAGCAGTGAAACAGTTAATAAGGGAACTGCATGCTGCTGTTAGCAAACACTACACAATGTAGACTGCAAGGTATGGTTACTTTATTAATGGTTTCACTGCTGGGTCGCTCACAAAATTTGGCCTAAGAGGAAACACTGGTATATTTACTTATAAATTACTTGTATATGGCTTTTCAAGTGTACAGATCAAATACTATGTGGATTTGAACTAAGAACAGACCTTCTAGTCTGATTGAGGATCTCAAAGACAGATCCAGATGTAACAATATTAAAGTGGTCGGTCTCCCAGAAACCATGGAATACCAAGATCTTCTGTCCTTCGCTGCTGTCCAGTTGCCACAGATTGTGGGTATATCAGAGCCCTCTCCCATGATAGTAGAAAGAGCCCATCGAATAGGGCCCGCTAGAGATAATCTAAATGGAAAAAAATAAACCTAGAACAGTGATAATCAAGTATCTTACACCAAGATTACAAGTTGTGCACTAAACCGGTTGCATAAATATCGCAAAAAAATGAGCGGTATCACTCTCTCCATAGCGCTGCCATTACAAGTTACTGAAAAACCTTCTTTTGTTGTGTGATATGGTGCGATAAGCTCCATACCGCACAAAACCCAAGACCTGACTTTACATGCTCGTGCATGCTTTCCCCCTAGACATCAATGGAGAGAAAGTGTTAGAAAAAAACTAACACCTGCGATTGTGGAATGGTGATCGCCATAACGCAATCCCCATTTATGTCTATGGGGAAAAGAAAGTGTATTATAAATCTCACACCCTAACATAAACCCCTAAACTAAATACCCCTAATCTGCCACCCCGACATTGCCGACACTAATTAATCTTATTAAACCCTAATCTGCAGCACAACCCACATCGCTAACACCTAAATTAACATATTAACCCCTAAACCGCTGCCCCGATATCGCAGACACTAAATAAACCAATTAACCCCTAAACCGCCGGCCCTCTACATCGCTAATACTAAACTAAACCTATTAACCCCTAAACCGCCCCCCTGCATCCCAAATCACTAAATTAAACTATTAACCCCTAAAACTTTAAATTAAATTTACAATATAACTATCTTAAAATAAATAAAAACTTACCCGTGAAATAAAAAAAAACAAGATTAAACAATAAATATAGCTAAAATAAGTATTTTAATAAAATAAAATAAACTACAAATAAAAAAAAACTAAATTACAAGATTAAAATAACCTGACACTATGAAAAAAAAATACAAATGTAAAAACCTAACACTATGAAAAAATAAAAAAAGCTAACATTACCAAAAAAATCCCCTTAGAATTACGAAAGCTTAGATTACAAAAAAATAATACACAAAATTATCCAAAATAATAAAAATTACACCTAATCTAATAGCCCTATAAAAACAAAAAAGCCCCCCCAAAATAAAAAACACTCCCTAACCTAACAATAAACTACAAATAGGCTTTTTGTAGGGCATTGCCCTAAATTAAACAGCTCTTTTACATTAAAAAAATGACTGAAGCTTGAATGCAAGGTACCCCTTTTATATTGGGGTACCATTGAATTCCTATTGGCTGAAAAAGTAAAATCAGTCAATAGGATGAGAGCTGCTTAAATCCTATTGGCTGATTTGAACAGCCAATAGGATTTAAGCAGCTCTCATTATTATTATATATTATTATTATTATGACCTAGATTACAAGTTTTGCGGTGTGTTGCGGTACGGCTATACCGCTGAAAAATTGGCCATTGTGCCTGGAATGGCAGGTATCCCATATTATTTGAACAGTCAATAAGATTTAAGCAGCTCTCATTCTATTGGCCGATTTTAATTTTTCAGCCAATAGGAATAAAATTATATCCCAATATAAAAGGGGTACCTTGCATTCAAGCTTCAGTGTGCGGCGGTTCCATGCTGGATGTTGCCGCCGGTCCTGGACAGCTCCGCTCCATGCCGCCACAGCTCTGCCCCACAGGGATGAAGATAGAAGATGCCCACGCGATGGAGGAAGATGTCGCCGTACTTCTCGCCGCCTGGATGAAGATGGATGTCTGGACTTCAGGAACTGTGAGTAGATTTTTGGGTGTTTTTTTTTTTTTAAATTAAGGCTTTTTTATTTTAATGGGCAGTAAAAGAGCATGTTAGCTTAGGTTTTTTTAGATTTAGTTTTTTTTTATTTTGGGCGGTTGGTTGTGTGTGGGGGTTACAGTTAGGGGGGACTTTGTAATTTTTTAATGTAAAAGAGCTGTTTAACTTAAAGCAATGCCCTACAAAAGGCCTTTTTAAGAGCTATTGGTAGTTTGTTAGGTTAGGGGGTGTTTTTATTTTGGGGGTACTTTTCTTGTTTTTATAGGGCTATAAGATTCAGTGTCATTTTTATTATTTTGGATAATTTTGTTCATTATTTTTTGTAATCTTAGTGTTTTTTTATTTTTTTTAATTTTAGTGGGTTTTTTTTAGTAATGTTAGATTTTTTAATTTTTTCGTAGTATTATGTTTTTTAATTTTGTAAAAAAAATTCTATTTTTTTTCGTAGTGTTAGGTTATTTTAATCTTGTAATTTAGGTTTTTTTATTTTTAGTTTATTTTATTAAAATCGTTTTGTTAGATTTATTTATAGTTTTATCTTAGTTTTTTTTATTTTAAGATAGTTATAATGTAAATTTGATTTAAAGTTAGGAGTTTTTTAAGTTATGGGGCTAATAGTTTAATTTAGTGATTTGTGATGTGGGGGGGCGGTGGTTTAGGGGTTTATAGGTTTAGTTTAGTATTAGCGATGTGGGGGCCGGCGGTTTAGTTGTTAATAGGTTTATTTTAGTAGTAGTGATGTGGGGGCTGGCGGTTTAGGTATTAATAGCTTTAGTTAGCTATGCAGATTAGGGTTTAATATGTTTAATATAGTATTTGCGATACGGGAGGGTGGCGGTTTAGGGGTTAATAGGTAGTTTATGGGTGTTAGTGTTCTTTGTAACATTTTATTAATGAGTTTTGTGAAACATTTTTGTTTTGCAAAATCCATAACTACTGGTCTCAGATCACGGAATGGATAACAGCGGGATAGACCATAACGCAAGCATTTTACACTGTAATACAGCGCTATGAAAATCCTGCACTCAAAAGTATTTTTTGAGTGTGGAATGGTGAGTTGCGTTACAGGCTAAAACACTTGCGGTAGAGCTATACTGCCACGACTAGTAATATGGGAGACCTGCCCTTCCATGCTTAATGGCCAATTTTTCAGTGGTATTGCCGTACTGCACCATACAACAAAACTTGTAATCTAGGTCATAATTTTCAGGATAAGGTAAATATCCTGAGAAGTAAAAGTAAAAGAATGTACAATTGAGCACCACAAATTGCTATTATTCCAAGATTTTTCTGCAGAGACAGTGGCTAAAAGGAGAATTATGGCTCCATTCTGTACAAAATTAATCAATGCTAACTTCCAAGCTAGACTAGTTTATCCTGCAAATATTATACAGTATGGCAGCCCAATCCCTATGTAAGGAACTAAAGCTAGATTAAGCGTAACTATATGGCCATTGTAAAGAAATATTCAAAACATTACTGATGGCTTGCAGGTTATATTGTTGTTTTAATGTCTTCTTTTTTCTTTTTTTTTTTTTTTTCTTTCTCTTTCTCTCTCCCGTTCCACCATAATAATAGAGGTGGATTGATAGGATTTTTATCTGAGGATAATGGATAAGTTAAATATTTTATCTTGGAATGTAGGTGGAATAACCTCTTTATCTAATAGAAAACTGATATTGAAACATCTTGGCATGTTTAATCCACAAATTGCTTTTTTTTTATAAGAAATCCATTTAAAACCAACTGAGGCGAATAAATTGAAATATAAATGAGTTGGAAATGTTGTTTATACCCCCATATTGTGGGAGGAAAAGGGGTGCAATATAATATTTTAGCACAATATATAGAGCCACAGGGAAGGTTTCTAATCCTAGAATTAATGATACAGGATTTAGAATTAGTTTTATGTAATGTTTATGGCCCTAATAAACCCTTCTGGGATAAAATGAAAATGAAACTAATGAATCATAGCAGTAAGAAATTAATAACTGCAGGATATTTTAACATGGCTCCCAAACCAAGATTAGATAGATTTCATTGTCTCAATACAAAATCTGAAAGTAGAACAAGTAGGATCTTTTCCCAATTTTCAGCAGATTTAAACGTTTATGATGTCTAGCGGTTGCAGAATCCTAACTTAAGAGCCTTTTCCTGTGAATAATTAGATCTCTTTCTGGTATCAGAGAGTTTATCAACACAGGCCATTAAAGCAGATATAAAAGATATTTCCATTTTGGATCACGCAGTTATCTCACTCCAAATATAAGTAGGCATACATAATGGGTGGGGTTTTTCCAGGCTTTTTTCCCCACATAATCAAAGCGGAGGTTTTCTGGGAAGCATTTAAAGCATACATCAGGGGTGAGATAATGGCGTACTTGTGTAAATGGAAAAAGAAATTAAAAAAAAAAGAGAAATTCAATTGGCCAACCAAGTAAGATATAGCTATGAAGCATATATATATATATATATATATATATATATATATATATATATATATATATATACTCCTCTAAAAAATCTCTGGGATAATTATTTAAAGAAAAAACAAGAAAGAGATCTTTTTCTTAAGCAAAGATCCATACAATAGGACTTAAAACAGAAATCTAAATTGAGTGGTAAATGGTAATTATGAAAAGTCAGTCAAATATTTCTCATCTCTAATCAAAAATAGATAAAGCAACAGAACTATAAAAAGAATTAAAAAAGATGGTAAGGATATTATTAATCCAGGGGAAATTGGGAATATTTTCTTTCAACACTATAAAAGGATATATGCCAGTGATTCTGTAAACCTACAAAATAAACAAAACTTTTGGAATAAATGTATAGTCCCTAAAATATTACAACAAGACTTAGAGGAGTTAAACCAGTCTATTTCAATAGAAGAAGTAATAGCCAGATCAAAATAAGTAAATCATTTAAAGCACCGGGCCCTGACCAACTCCCGATGAAGATGTGTAAGATTTTAAAAGAACATATTGCATCTTGTCTAGCTAAACTTCATAATATTTACTGTGTAGAAAACAAGATGTCATCTAAATATTTTATGACATTCACGATTACACTGATACTCAAAAAAAGATAAAGACCCAGAAAATGTCTTATCATATAGACCGATATCACTCCTTAATTGTGACTATAAAATCTTAATGTAAATTATAGCAGGAAGACTTTAAAAACATCTTGGAAAAATAATCTATGAAGATCAAGTAGGTTTTGTGATGGGTAGAAATATAGCAAAAATAATTTGCAGGATTTTGACGGTATTGGAGTACTTCTGGAATAAAAGGAAAGATAAGAAAAACCTACCCAAACTAGACCTAGCATTACTATCGGTTGACGCCAAAAAAGGCTTTTGACCTTATAAACTGGGACCATTTGTTTACAACGCTTAGTCAATTTGGGTTTAGTGGAAACTTTGTAAACTTAATAAAGAGACTATACGATAATCCAATTTGCAATCTTTTAGTCAACTACAAACTTACAAATGATATTATAATTGAGAAAGGTACTAGACAGGGATGTCCTTTATAGCCCCTTCTTTTTAATCTCTCTCTCTCTAGAAACATTTGCAATCATGCTAAGGCAAGAGCTAGCAGGAATCTTGATTGGGCAAGTTAAATCGGTTCTTACTCTCTTTGATTATTTATTATTATTCTTAAGCAATACTGAAGATTCTATACAGCAGTTTTAGCTTTTGCAGAGCAATTTGGCTCCTTTTCAGGATATAAAATTAACCTTGATAAGTCAGAAATCTTGTGGATCATAAAACATGATAGTTCAGGGCTTACTTTAAAACAGTTGAGACAATTAATTATTTGGGTATAAAAATTATTAGGTATCCTTCCAGATGGTATAATTTAAAGGGATAGGAAAGTCAAAATTAAACTTGCATGATTCAGATAGAGCATGTAATTTTAATTTAATTTTAAATTCACTTCTATTTTCAAATGTGCTTCGGTCTCTTAGTATCCTCTCTTAGTATCCCTTGATAAAAAATAAATACGCACATATCATACACTAGTGGGAGCTGCTGCTAATTGGTGCCTGCACACATTTGTCTTTTGTGATGGTCTAAATAGATACTGTTAGCTTCCCGTCAGTAATGCAATGGTGTCCCTTCAGCAATGGATAACAAGAGAATGAAGACAATTTGATAATAGAATTAAATTGGAAAGTTGTTTAAAATTGTATGTTCTATCTGAATCATAAATTAAAATTTTGGGGTTTACGTTTCCTTTAAATTGTATGTCTTTTTTCGATAAATATAATAAAGATCTGGAAAATTGGATGGCTATACCTATCTCGCTATCAGCTAGAATAGCCATGATTTAAACTATATTTTTCCCACAAGAATTGTGCCTTCTCCAAAAATTGCCTGCTATAATTAGGGCAAAAGATTTTTTGTTAATAAGATTTCTGCAAAATTTATATGGAGACAAAAGAATATTCTTATTTCTTCTCATAAATTAAGCATGCACTATGAATCAGACGGCCTAGCTTTTCCCAACCTAAGATTCTATAACTTGTCAGCACTAGTTAAATTCACTTAAAGGGAAAGTCTACACCAGAATTGTTATTGTTTTAAAAGATAGATAATCCCTTGTTTACCCATTCCCTAGTTTTGCATAACCAACACAGTTATATTTATATATTTTTTACCTCTGTGATTATCTTGTATCTAAGCCTCTGCAGACTGCCCCTTTATTTGTTCTTTTGACAGACTTGTAGTTTAGCCAATCAGTGATGGCTCCCAAGTAACTTCACGTGCACGAGCACAGTGTTATCTATATGAAAAACATGAACTAACACCCTCTAGTGGTGAAAAACCTGTTAAAATGCATTCTTAAGAGGCGGCCTTCAAGGTCTAAGAAATTAGCATATGAACCTCCTAAGTTAAGCTTTCAACTAAGAATACCAAGAGAACAAAGATAAATTGGTGATAAAAGTAAATTGGAAAATTGTTTTAAATTACATGCCCTATCTGAATCATGAAAGTTTTTTTTTTTTACTAGACTGTCCATTTAAGACTGGATAACAGAGAAAAAAATATGTAACCAATTTACAGTTGGAAAATGCGATAATAGTACATTTCTCCCCCAAGGCACTCATACACTCTCCAAAGGTTGAGATTCCCAAATGTATAGCAAATATGACGGTGTTTTTATATCCCATACTAGCATGGCATAAATACTGCAAAGAATTACAAGTCTACTATAACTTATCTAAATTTTTGCCAATCACAGGGAACCCAAAATTTCCATCTGGGATTTTGTCCACAATCTTTAAGTACTGGCAGAGTAAGGGTCTTAAAAATGTTTGGCAATTTATGGATGAATTCTCAGACGCAGTTAAATCCTTTAAAACTCTCCGTATAGAATTTTCTTTAAACAAACATAATTTTTATGCCTATTTACAATTAAGACATTACTTAGGAGAGAAGAGCTTGGGAGGTATAATAATTCTGATTGGCGCCTGGGAGATATTGACTCAGCCATTAATATCTATAACCAAGGTAAACACTCCATCTCTTTTCTTTATAATCTTTTATTAAACTCTGCTGACCAATCACATTTGAATGGATAATTACCAAGATGGACAAAATATTTTCAATCTATTATGATTAAACAAAAAGGGCATCTTTTATAGTTTCCTGGAGAGGTCACACTGTAGGCTATTAAATAGGATTTACATAACACCTCTTCAGTTAAATAAATGGTTCTCAGAGAATATACAGTACATAAATGTGCAAGGTGCAATTGTTCAGTAGCAGATATATTACATTGTTTCAAATGGTGCCCAAATTACAGGCAATTTCGGAATAAGGTGAACTATTGGCTAGCTATAATACTGAAACAAGATCTCAATATTAAAAGAAATAAGTAATTTAATTAATTCAATAATAATAATAAATAATAATGTTGACTGGACGGAAAGCTAAATTTGCTCCAACATTTCCAATGTTTAAAACAGCAATTGCTAATTTAATAATTTTATAACAGAATCATAGAACAGTATCATATGTCGATAAATGACTCTGTACAAATAAAACTTTCCCTTTAATTATACAATAACAATTTATTGCAATTCTTAAAAAATCCAATTTTTTTGAGGTTTGGGTACAAAGTGGTAAACTGCAAGCAGAATGGCTTGAGCTTAATAGACCTTAGATTGATGTAAAAACACGTGGAAGGGGGGAGAGAGACGCATTGTTTTTTTTGTTTTTTTCTCCTTTTTCTCTTTTCTCTTGGTAATATGTATTTCTACTTTTCTTTACTGTTGTAGTATACTAAATAATGACTTAATTTGTATTAAGAGAATCTACTGTAAAATACTGTATATATATATATATATATATATATATATATATATATATATATGGCAGTATATCTCTTGTCTTATTCTTACAGGTGGTAATTACTGTTAGAGTAAAAGTGTTAAATCTACACATTTTTAGTAGTGGTAGAATGAATTTACATGAGAAATATATTGTAATATGTATTTCTACTCTTATTTTCTGTTGTAGTATAACAATAATTATTTAATTTGTGTTAAGAGTACATTTAAAATATATATATCTCTTTGTTGTCTTGTAATGTATACATTGATGTAAATAAAAAATAAAAAAATAAAAACACTGGTATATACATATAAATTACTTGTTTATGGCTTTTCAAATGTACAGATCAAATAATATGTGGATTTGAACTAAGAACAGACCTTCTGGTACTTTGTTCTAGTAATTTCAACCCTGCTTTTCAAATGGCAAATGTTTTTTGATAAGGTTTAGCTGAGAAAGAACTAGAAAGTTATTCCCATCTATATAAAAAACAGTAGCGGCCCCATACCAGTTTGCCAGGCAGATATTGACTCTTGAGCAAGCCAAAACATGTCTTGACTTAAAGGGACATGAAACCCACATTTTTTTATTTTATGATTTAGAAAGAGCATGCAATTTTAAACAACTTTCTAATTTACTTCTATTATCTAATTTGTTTTATTCTCTTGATATACTGTGCTGAAAAGCATATCTAGATATGCTCAGTAGCTGCTGATTGGTTGCTGTACATAGATGCCTCATATGATTGGCTCACCCATGTGCATTGCTATTTCTTCAACAAAGGATATCTAAATAATGAAGCAAACTAGATAATAGAAGTAAATTGGAATGTTGTTTAAAATTGTATTCTCTACTTGAATCATAAAAGAAAATTTTTGGGTTTAGTGTCCCTTTAACTAAAGAAGTACTTATCTGAAGTCTTTATTTAAATACAGTGTCATATTTTTGTCTTAGTTATGAATATTAAAACAATTTGCCCATTGTGTTAAAAATATTCTAATATGGCCCCCTTTTGAGAAGGTTGCAAACCCCTTGGTAAAGGAAATGGTGTGCAATGTAAGAAACTCTGAAGTTAGGAGTGTTCCTGGTCTATAACATTTCTTGATTCTAAAAGATGTAATCACAAAACTAAACATCAAGGGCACGATCCGATATACGGCATAGTTTTCGGCTCAAGCGAGGTAACCCGCGCCACCCGTAATTTCTCCTCGCACATCGGGGTATTACATATACGGCGCCGTCAGATGCTAAAGTGGCGTAAGTAGGACAAACTGGCGTTGTTCAGAAAAGTGTGCAAATACACATTTTAGTCGTTGCAAATACTTACGCCAGTATTTGCTCCACGTAAAGTCTCAATAAAGTGTCGTTTTATGCAAATTAGGCTAACATTCATAAAAATGACCCGCGACTTCATCTAAAAATGTGCAGCGTAATTACGCTATTCAAAATTCATATATAAACCCATGCGCATCCGCCATTTTCTTCAGTGTGTTTGGATGGTTCGTTGAGCTACAGCACACTACAGTGGAGTTGAGAATTAGTTAGAGTAGAGAGAGAGGCGCAAACAGAGGAGTTAGTTAGGTCGCATTGTTGGTTGGGTAAGCTTGTACACTTACACATCTTTTTACATATTGCACACATTGTGCATACATACATATACAAAATACACAACACTTTTTTTTCTAACACCTCACACATTTTATTTCAATTTTACAGTGTGATAGGCTTGGTGTTTGGTTGTGATTGTGTTTGGTTGTGATTGTGTGTGATTGAACTGGGAGTGGGTGTGAGAGTGTGTGTAGTGTGAGGATGGTAGGGAGAGGTAGGGCGGAGGGGAGGAGGGGAGAGGAGTGGCAGGGAGAGGAGTATTGTAGCGGACAGGAGGAGCAGCGGGGTCCCCGTTAGGGAGTAAGTGGAGTGGGGAGAGGGAGAGCTAGAAGGGATGATGGGAGGGGAGATGCCCAAGAGCCCCAGAGACCAGGCACATCAAGGAGAGTGACAGAGGGTGCACATGGGGACAGAAGGGGGGAGGAGGGAGAGGATAGGGAAGAACCCACACCAGGGACATCGCAGGAAGGAAGCCAGGTGTCCACAGAGGATGAGAGGATGAGATGCCCTAATTTCTCATTCTCTGAGAATGTTGCCCTAGTCCAGGCCATCATGGACAATCACAGTGCCCTCTTTGGCCAGGAGAAGGGCAAAGGTGGTGCCAGAAGCATGGTTGGCGGTATGAGGATGCCGTCAAAAGTGTGGCTCCGCAGAGGAGGACTGTTGAGGCCTTAAAAAAAGGTGGAACGACTGTAAGAGGCGGGTGAAAGAGAAGATGGGGCAGGAAGCCATGCACCAGAGGGGAACAGGTGGTGGTCCACCTCTGGACACAGAATACAACACCTGGCAGGAGATGATACGCAGGTCCCTGAGTATCACAGCAGTCCGTGGACTTCCAGGGGCTGCAACCACAGCACCTCATGCTGGTGAGTAACATCCCACACACCATTATCATATGTATTTGAGATATAACATCCTTTAATGTCACACATTCATGTACACAATGAGGAGCATGGTATTTGTCCTACTAACCAAAACATCTACAATTATATTTCACATTAATGCTACTTAACACAATGCAATTCATGATATGAGATGGAATAGTGCAATACTAACATGTCTCAGAGTAACACAGGCCACAGGCCACATTTAGAGTTTTCAGTAAATGGACACTATAGCCATCACAATACTTTTAGCTCAGAAAGCAGGTTCTGTGCCTACATCAGGCTAAAGTAAATTGTGTGATCATAGTGTCACTTAAAGAACACATTTTCTCCATCATTGACATGTACACATAACTATTGTATGAAACACATACCTGTATACTGTGCAGATTAAAATCCCTCATATCACAAATCACATTGTTCACATGCATGTTATAGAGTTTGACATGAGAATGAGTATAGGCCCTAGCATGTATCAATGTACATTGTATGCCCACATGGACATATATATGACTGTACTAATCCCTCTCATCATTTGACTCCTCCACAGAACCTCCTGTCACCAGGCTGTAAACAGGCATGCCGCCACCTCCACCACCACCACCAGTCACAGGCATGCAGCCACCATCACCACCAGTCACAGGCATGCAGCCACCACCACCACCACCAGTCTTCAGGCAACAACTTGAACATTATGTTCCCCGGCATGAGCAGGGTTGGATGGCGTCAGTAGAGGACCCGGAAGTGATGCCACCACCATTGGCATATGATCCCTGGCCAGAGGAATACTCTTCTTTTGGCTTTGAGGGGGAGCCAAGTCAGCCACAAAGGGTGCATGTCTTTACCCCCCCAACACAATATCAGGGCAGTCATGGATTTTATACACAAGATATGTCCCAAGAAGTGCAAACTGGACAAGCTGAGTGGTCACACACTGCTCATCAATGGGACTACCAATCCACCCTGAGAGCTCCAGCATCCTCTTCCCTTGGGAGAGCTCCAGCATCCTCTTCCCTTGGGAGAGCTCCACCATCCTCTTCCCTTGGGAGAGCTCCATCATCCTCTTCCCTTGGGAGAGCTCCAACATCTGCAGATAGCTGGAATTACTGAAGCACCAGCAGATGCAGCTGAGGATGTTGCACCAGCAGATGCAGCTGAGGATGTCGCACCAGCAGATGCAGCTGAGGATGTCACACCAGCAGATGCATCTGAGGATGTCCCACCAGCAGATGCAGCTGAGGATGTCGCACCAGCAGATGCAGCTGAGGATGTCCCACCAGCACCAGCAGAATAAGCTGGACCTGCACATCAAGCACCTAGAAGCCCTGCTGCTGAAGAGCCTGTGGATGCTCTGTATTCTCCCCTGGGTGAGGAATACATTTCACTATAGAGGAGGCTCATAACAAGCTGCAAGAGCATTCAAAGAGGCCAACAGAGGTTTCACAGGAGCCAAGAGAGGTTACTCAAGCGTAGCATAGAGCTTCAGAGGGACATTGCAGCATCATTAAATGGAATTGTACAAAATCAGTCACAGATGATGACAATTCAGTCTGATATGCAGATGCAGATGGACAATAGATGGCGGGAACAAAATCAACTCTTGGGTGTGTTGGTTGAGCACTTTACACACCAGCAGAAACAGAACAATCCTCTCAAACCAGGAGAACAAGGAAATCCAGTACAGCCACCTCAGCTCCCTCATACAAGAAGCCAAAAAACAAATAAATATTCTTATAGTTCACCATAAATCTTGTCCTCTGTTATTTAACATATAATTGTCATCCTCATCCATGTGAGGTGTGTTTTAGTACATTAATATTTTTAAGTATATAATATGACCGGTGTGTAAATGGCAAAGGTAATTCATGTCCTATAAAACACATCACAGAGTTGTGTATGAAGGTTACATATAGTAATATTCACTTCTAAGATGTAAATCAAGGTTTCTCACATCCAATATAAATTGCCACATGGGTATATATATATATATATATATATATATATATATATATATATATATATATATATATATATAAATAATAATGTATTTACAGAAGGTGTGAACATAAGGTATAAACATCCATTTTCATTCTTATTAATGATAGTCAATAAATCATAGTGACATAAACATAATTTAAACAAATGAGACATTTTCAGTAATTAGGGTGGTTAAGCGAAAGGGGTGGGATGTAGTAGTTTCACTTACATGCAGTGGAAATCTGCAGTATGTAATTCTGCAAGACATGATATATACACATGCAATGGTTGGTGAGGTACAGTCAAACATCATAATACATGTGAATGTTACGGTTTACTGTACTTATGAACAAGTAACTTACAGGTGAAGTATTGATGGATGACAAGGTCCCTCACTTCATTCCCCCTCAGTGTTCCCCTGTCCACATCCTCAGGTACAGGAACCAGCTGCTGAAGTTGTTCTGGTTCCATGTCCCCCAATATACGTGTGTCCACAGCAATGTTATGGAGAATACAACATGCATTGACAATGGAACACACTTTGTTGGGGTTATACTGTAAAGCTCCACCTGTCAAATCCAGATACCTGAATCTGGTTTTGAGTAGGCCGAAGCTCCTTTCGATGACATTTCTGGTCCGTATGTGGGCCTCCTGGTACCTGAGTTGTGGCTCTGTCAGGGGTGTACCAAGGGGGTTAACAGCCATGGTCTGCAGCCGTACCCTGCGTCGCCTGTCATGTAACATATGTATTCTGATTACTACAGGTTCATCATGTGCTTAAAGGGACATAACATGGATTTCATTTAAAAGAGATATTTTTAAAATACATTAAATTGGTGCATTGTAAGCAATCTACTTTTATGCCAGGATTAGTTTAGACAAAATTCTATTTTCATGATTCAGATAGAACATTCCATTTTAATAAAATGTCCTTTTAAGAGAAAAAATATTTATAGTATACTGTCCCTTTAAAGGGAAATGAGACACACATTTCTTCTTTCATGAGTTAAAAAGAACCTGCAATTTTATTAAACTTTATAATTTACTTCTATGATGTAATTTGCTCCATTCTCTTGATATCATTTGCTGACAAGCATATTAGATATGCTCATTAACTGCTGATTGGTGGCTGCACATAGATGCCTCATATGATTGGCTCATCTATGTGCATTGCTATTTCTTAAACAAAATATATCTAAAGAATAAATCAAATGAGATAATAGAAGTAAATTGTAATGTTGTTTAACATTGTATTCTCTATCTGAAACATGCAATAATTATTTTGTGTTCAGTGTCCCTTTAGTAGAAATATACAGATAGAATGAAGGTAGTGCATACTCACCAAGCAGCCAATCTCCCGAGAGTGTGCCAGATTCGAAAAGCTGGAATAAGGAGGTCTGGCGCAGGATGTAGGAATCATGTGCACTACCTGGAAAGCCTGCATACACATGTGTGAATTTCAGAGTGGTATCGCAGACCATCTGGCAATTCAACGAGTAAAACCCTTTCCTGTTAATATAGAGGAATGGCTCCTCATGTGGGGCCACAATACGCACATGTGTGCAATCAATTGCCCCCATGACATTGGGAATACCCCCCAGTCGATAGAAGCCTTGTTTAAGACAGTTCCATTCCTGGGGGGTATGGGGGAAATTAATGTATCACTGTGTCTGGTTATCTAGAGCAGTCAAAACCTCCCCTAGAATCCTGGAGAAGGTGGACTGCGCTAGGCCAGACACAAGCCCCTCTGTTGACTGGAATGAGCCGGATGCCAGGAAGTGTACAACACACAACAGCTTCTGCATACCAGTCAGAGCTTGGTTCGTATTCGCTTGAGGGTCAATATCATCATTCAAGACCTCATATAGGTCAATGAGGCTTGCAGAAGTCAAGCGATACTTTTCCCTGACCTCCACTTCTGAAATCCCAAACAGGGTGACCCTAACCGTGTGTATCCATGCTGACCTTGCTCTTCCCCTCTGCTGATGTCGACGTTGTATAGGCCCTACTGGCCTATGACCAGCTGCAGCAACAACAGCAGCAGCAGGGGCAGCACCAGGAACAGGGACAACAGCAGGAGGAGCAGGGACAGCAGCAGCAGGAGCAGGGATGGCTACAGCACCATGACCAGGGACCTCAGCAGCAACTATATCCTCCACAACAGGGGCTTGTAGGGCTTCCAGCACCCCTTGTGCCCCACAATGCTGCCTCCGTATGTATTGCAGATAATGCAGGAGAAACATGGTGGCTAATGAGGGTGTGCATTGCCAGGTGTTTTAAGGCTGCAGGTGAGAGGTTGTGCTGTTTGTGATTGGTTTGACACACTTGCAGGGGCAGGAATTCTGAATGCTTAGAATAGGTTTAACTGTTTGAGATCTGCTGCTGATATGTATGTGATTGCGCATGCGTTTGTTAGGCCTTCAGGGAGTTACGTTGGTTTTTTAGTCAGTGCAAGGGTTCCTGCGCCTGCAATTTGTGGCGAGATGAGAATGGAGTAGATTTTCTGAAATCTGCGCGCGTAAGTTCTTACGCTGTATATTGGATACCAAATTGCGCGTAGTTCTATGTTAGTGTATGGTTAAAAACATTATGGCCGAAGGGTGAAATATACGGGCGTAAGTTGTATGCTACGCCATATATGTGATACCAAACCAGCGCAAAATCTGGCATCGCCGGCTTTTGCGGGCGACGCTGTATATCGGATCAGGCCCCAAAGGTATAAAGTGGTACTGATCGCAGACCCAATCTTCTACAAATTATCCTTTATTTAAATAAATAAAAAGATAGGGAAAAAGGCAGATTACACCTTTCAGGTTTTGGGTATTACTAGAACTTTCACTGACTGCGCCTTTATTCCACCTAAATTTTCCTCATAGCCCCATACAGGGCTCGATTACAAGAGGAGCACTAATTTAGATTACAAGAGGCTTGTTATTGCTACTGCGATCTCCGAGTAACAATAAGCTCTCCGAAAGTTAACCAGGGATCAGATCTCTGGTTAATTTTCTAAAAGTGCTCCAATTGCCCCCAAAATAAAGAGTCTTTTATTTTTTTATGAAAAAGGTAGCTTTTTTTCCCATAAAAAAATACTGCACGGAGCAGTTTCTATGGGTTAAAAGTGGCTTGTGTGTGGTTTTAGAAAATACAGCACTGAAAAGTGCTTTTGCATTGCAGTCTATGGAATCTATGTGTTTCCTGTAAATATATACTATGTATATGCTTATATACATATATATTTATGTGTTAATATATGTATATACACGTATTAACACATAAATATATATGTATATATTCATATCTATACTATAATTGCGTTTGTAATGTCCGTCGCCGTGGCAGTTGAGCACGCATCCTCAATGGAATGTTGCGCGAGGATAAAAGAATTCACCTGGATGCAGCGAAGCTGTATCCAGGTGAATTCCGAAAATGACAGGGTGGTGAAAGGTGGATTCTTTCACCACCCTGCCATTTTCGGAATCCACCGGTATGAAGCGTAAGCTGCATTCCGGTGGATGCAGTGAAGGCAAACGGAGCATTACAAAAGCAACACCTAATCGCCCACATTAAAGTATTTTTTTTAAAAAACTAACCGCCCGCAACAAGTATTAAAAAAAAAAAACACAGCCCGCACGAAATATAACAAAATAAAATCCTAGACAAAGTAATAACTCCTAAACCGCAAAACCCCCACATCGCAATAAACCTATTTACACTATTAACCCCTAAACCGCAAAACCCCTACATCAAAATAAACCTATTTAACTTATTAACCCCTAAACCACTAAATCCCTACATCACAATAAACCTATTTTCCCTATTAACTCCTAAACCGCAAATAAACCTATTTAACGTATTAACGCTTTAAACCTCCAAAACCCACAACGCATATAACTATTTAAATAACTAAGTACAGTACACTAACCTAACACCCCCTAACCTAACAACCCCTAACCTAAAAAACCCTAACCTAACAACCCCTAACCTAACACCCCATTAAATAAACCCAAATTACCTAAACTAATATATTCTAAAGTTACAAAAAATAAAAAACTAACACCTAGATTACGAGTTTTGCGTTAGGAGGGGTGCGGTGCTAACGAGCAGTTTTCCCTCACTGCTCACTTGCAGACAGTGCTGGTATTACGGGTTTTTACAAACCCGGCGTTAACCGCAAAAAAGTGAGCGAAGAGCAACATTTATCTCCACATCTCCCCTCAATACCAGTGCTGCTTACGTTAGTGGTGAGCAGGTAAAACATGCTCATGCACGATTTCCCCATAGGAATCAATGGGGGAGAGCCAGCTGAAAAAAAACCTGCAAAAAAAGCAGCGTTCAGCTCCTAACGCAGCTCCATTGATTCCTATGGGGAAATACTTTTTATGTCTACACCTAACACCCTAACATGAACCCCGAGTCTAAACACCCCTAATCTTACACTTATTAACCCCTAATCTGCTGCCCCGACATCGCCGACACCTACATTATATTATTAACCCTTAATCTGCCGCTCCGGACACTGCCGCCAGCTACATTATACTTATGAACCCCTAATCTGCTGCCCCCAACATCGCCGACACCTACATTATATTTATTAACCCCTAATCTGCCGCTCCGGACACTGCCGCCAGCTACATTATACTTATAAACCCCTAATCTGCTGCCCCCAACATCGCTGAACCCTACATTATATTTATTAACCCCTAATCTGCCGCTCCCAATGTCACCGCAATCTAACTACATTTATTAACCCCTAATCTGCCACCCACAATGTCGCCACCACTATATTAAATGTATTAACCCCTAAACCTAAGTCTAACTCTAACATTGTATCTATCTTAGGGTTTCAATTTATTGACACCGCTAATTCTTTTCACAAGTAAGCCTATTACACTTTAATGTTTTTAATCACAAGTGAGGACAGCAATATAACAAGCATATAAGCTGTCTTTTTTAATTGAATAAAATAAAAGTTATATTTTATTAATTCAAATTATTTCTTTGATAATTGAGAATAATCTCAACTCAGTGTATGAAAGCATAACCTTTTCTAACATAGTTCACACACTAGTGATTTATGTTGTCTCAGTAGTAGATAACATATCATCTATCTAGTCTAGCACGCCTTAACACTTTAGCTCCTTAACCCTATATATAAATTGTGAGCCCTTTACCATACACTGCAAAGCTGATGCAGCCCTAGTATACATTTTAGGCAATCGTATTGGACCAGTTTCCCATTAGACTATCTCTGCCTTATCCGTCTGTTGTGGGGGATCTCCTGAACTATAGTTAGGCTTCCTTTTAGCAATATTACAACTTTGATTATGCCTTGTTTAAATGTTTGATGTTTGAGCCTATTTTGTGTGTGTCTCTATATTTCAAAGTTATAGTTATAATTCAAAAATGTAAAAACTGTGGTAAACAGTATAAGATCCATGAGTGGTCTTTTCTAGTACAGGTAGCCTTCTCTCATGGCAAACAACCCACTTGGTCAGGGGTCCAAGAGTGGCCCTTTAAATATAAGGGGAGGCTTATATTGTTATGTAAATCATATTTGTTATGATAATAAATACAATGATTAGATTGCATTAAAAATGTTGATTAAAAGGCAGCATTTAAAAATGTACTCAAATATTAATACATGAAGGGCGAGATTACATATACAGTGCAGGCTTCAGCGCAAGTACTGCAACCCACGCCGCCCGTAATTTCACCTTGCACATTGGGCTATTACATATACAGCACCGGCAGTTCATAAAGTGCCGTAAGTCAGATAAACTGGTGATGTCCAAAAATGAGCGTAAATACAAATTTCTGGAGCCACCAGTGACTCCTGTGAAAGTCTAACACGCCTTCCAAAAATAAGCCTGACACGTAAAACACCTATATCTGCCATCAAACCCACATTGGAACTAATAAAAGTATTAACCCCTAAACCGACAACTTCCCACAACGCAATATGCCTATTTAAACTATTAACCCCTATATCCGCCATCAAACCCACACCGCAAGTACTATCTAAAGTATTAACCCCTAAATCCGCCATAAAACCCACACCGCAATAAACCTATTAAAGTATTAACCCCTAAATCCGCCAACATTGCAAACTACCTAATAAGACTATTAACCCCTAATCCCCCATTAACCCACAATGCAAACTTCCTATTAAAGTATTAACCCCTAAACCGCCAAAGCCAACAACACAAACTACCTATTAAAGTATTAACCTCTAAACCACCAAAGCCCACAACGCAAATAATTAAATTACTAAGCCCCCTAACCTAACACCCCCTAAACGAACTCAAATAACAAAATACTAAAGTTACTAACTATTAAAATAAAAAAATATAACACTACTTTAAAAAAAAATAAAAAAAAAATAAGTATAAATAAGAGGGACATTCTATTCAAAATTAAAATTCTGGTGTAGACTGTCCCTTCAAGCTACAATTACATAAAATAAAAAAATCTAAGATTACATAAAATAAAAAACAAAATTATAAAATTTAAAAAAATTATACCTAATCCCTATGAAAATAAAAAAGCCCCCTCCCAAAAGAAAAAAAACCCCTAATCTAATGCTAAACTACCAGTAGCCCTTAAAAGGGCGTTTTGCTGGGCATTGCCCCAAGATAAACAGCTATTTTACATTAAAAATACACATAGTCCCCCTAACAGTAAAACCCTCACCCACCAAACCCCCTAAAATAAAAGAACCTAACATTAAAAAACCTAAACTACCCATTGCCCTGAAAAGGGCATTTGTTTGGGCATTGCCCTTGAAAGGGCATTTAGCTCTTTTACAAAGTGCCCACACTAATCTAAATAAATAAAAAAAACAAAAATAAAACAAAACCTAAGTCTAACCCCCAGGTTGATACTCACCATTCCTGAAGTTCGGCAGAGAAGGTCCTGTCCCATGCGGTGAAGTATTCTTCCAAGTAGCAACCTCTTCTTTCTTCTTCCAGGAACAATCTGGCGCAGAGGGCGGAGCTGAAGACAGATGACCGCGGAGCTGAAGACCAGCGACCCTGGAAATGAAGACCGGCGACCCTGGAACTAAAGACTGATGACTCTGGAACTGAAGGCCGGCAACCGTGGAGCCATGAAGCGTGGAGGATCCTCTTTGTACTATTGCCGCTGTACACTGGATAGTGAATTCAAGGGACGCAATTAAAAATGGTGTCCCTTAAAATCCAATTGGCTGATTTGATTCTTCAAATTTAAATCAGCTTATAGAATGAGAGCTACTCAAATCTGATTTGAACAGCCAATAGGACTTGAGTAGCTCTTATCCTATTGGCTAATTTGAATTTGAAGAATTAAATCTGCCAATAGGAATTCAAGGAACACCATTTTTAATCGCATCCATTGAATTCACTATCCAGTGTACGGCGGCGATCATACAAAGAGGATCCTCCATGCTCCATGGCTCCACGGTCGCTGGTATTCAGTTCCAGGGTCGCCGGTCTTCAGTTCCAGGATAGCCGGTCTTATTGTCACCGCTCACTTACCTACAGCGCTGGTATTACAGGTTTTTACAAACCCGGCGTTAAAAGGCAAGAAGTGAGCGTAGAGCAAAATTGAGCTCCATACCGCACTCCAATACCAGTGCTGCTTAAGTCAGCGGTGAGCTAGTTGTACGTGCTCGTGCAAAATTTCCCCATAAACATCAATGGGGAGAGCCGGCTGAGAAAAAGTCTAACACCTGCAAAAAAGCAGCGTAAAGCTCAGTAAACTAATTACACCTAATCTAATAGCCCTATCAAAATAAAAAAAAGCCCACCAAAAATAGAAAAACCCTAGCCTAAACTGATTGGAACAGCCAATAGATTGCAAGCTCAATCCTATTGGCTGATTGCATCAGCCAATAGGATTTTTTCAACCTTAATTCTGATTGGCTCCGCGTCGGAAGAATGAAGATAGAAGATACCTTCTGGATGAAGACTTCTGCCAGTCTGGAGGACCACTTCTGCCCGTCTGGAGGACTACTTCTGCCGGCTTCGTTGAGGAGATCTTGCCGCTTGGATAAAGACTTCTCCCGGTAAGTGGATCTTCAGGGGTTAGTGTTAGGATTTTTTAAGGGTGTATTGGGTGGGTTTTATTTTTAGGTTAGGGCTTTGGGCCAGAATAGAGCTAAATGCCCTTTTAAGGGCAATGCCCATCCAAATGCCCTTTTCAGGGCAATGGGGAGCTTAGACTTTTTAGTTAGGGTTTTATTTGGGGGGTTGGTTGTGTGGGTGGTGGGTTTTACTGATGGGGGTTGTTTGTATTTTTTTTTTTTTGAGGTAAAAGAGTTGATTTCTTTGGGGCAATGCCCCGCAAAAGGCCCTTTTAAGGGCTATTGGTAGTTTAGTTTAGGCTAGGGTTTTTTTTATTTTGGGGGGCTTTTTTTATTTTGATAGGGCTATTAGGTGTAATTAGTTTAAAGATCTTGTAATTTGTTTTTTATTTTCTGTAATTTAGTGTTTGTTTTTTGTAATTTAGCTAATTGTTTTGAATTTAGTTAATTGTATTCAATTTAGGGAATTTATGTAATTGTAGGGTTAGGTTAGGTGTTAGTGTAAGACAGGTTAGGTTTTATTTTACAGGTCAGTTTGTATTTATTTTAGCTAGGTAGTTATTAAATAGTTAATAACTATTTAGTAACTATTCTACCTAGTTAAAATAAATACAAACTTGCCTGTAAAATAAAAATAAACCCTAAGATAGATACAATGTAACTATTAGTTATATTGTAGCTATCTTAGGGTTTATTTTATAGGTAAGTATTTAGTTTTAAATAGGAATTATTTAGGTAATGATAGTAATTTTTATTTATATTTAATTATATTTAAGTTAGGGGGTGTTATGGTTAGGGTTAGACTTAGATTTAGGGGTTAATAAATTTAATATAGTGGCAGCGACGTTGGGGGCGGCAGATTAGGGGTTAATAAATGTAGGTAGGTGGCGGCGATGTTAGGGACAGCAGATTAGGGGTTAAAAATATTTAACTAATTTTGCGAGGCGGGAGTGCGGCGGTTTAGGGGTTAATATGTTTATTATAGTGGCGGCGATGTCGGTTAATAGGTAGTTTATGGGTGTTAGTGTACTTTTTAGCACTTTAGTTATGAGTTTTATGCTACAGCATTGTAGTGTAAAACTCATAACTACTAACTTTAAAATGCGGTACGGATAGGGTGTACTGCTCACTTTTTGGCCTCCCAGGGCAAACTCGTAATACCGGCGCTATGGAAGTCCCATAGAAGAATGACTATACTCAAATTGCGTAAGTTGATTTGCGGTAAGGCCAAAAAAGTGTGCGGTGCCCCTAAATCTGCAAGACTCGTAATAGCAGCGGTAGTAAAAAAGCAGCATTATGAGGCTTAATGCTGCATTTTTACTCATAACGCAAGGCTCGTAATCTAGCCATTTATTAGTTATTGCGGTGGGGGTTGGCGGTTGACAGGTAGATAGATAATGCACATGCGTTAGGCGTTAGTTTATTTTTGCAGGCAGTTTCGGGCGTTACGGTGCTCCTATACTTAGTGCAAGGCCTGCTGTGGCTGCCTTAGTATGGCGAGGTGAAAATGGAGTATGATTTCTCAATTTTCACCACGTAAGTCCTTGCGCTGAATATTGGATACCGATTTGCAAAGTGGTCCCATGTTAGCTTATGAGAGTAAAAATTGCGGGCGACGGGTGAAATATACGTGCATAACTTGTATGCTACGCCGTATATGTAATATCAAAATCACGTAAAAACAGATTTAAGAACCAGTACAGATTTAAGAATTAGTACATACAAAGATTTAAAAAAATTAATTGAAATATTTACTTTTTTACAGAACTTGATTATTAAAAAAGATGACATGAAATATCTGAATTACTGTACTCAGGATCTTAAACTAAGCAAAACAGCATCCCACAGGAACACATCATAATTGTCAGTTGTAGTAATTAGTTCATGTAAATGCTGTATGCAAGAGCAGTAAAAAATACTGGAAACTTTCAGAATAGCATTGGTGGTGTACATAAGACATGCTTTGTATTTCATATTAGTATTGTCTGATCTTAAATTGAATTTATGCTAAAGTGCCCGGTTTTTAAAAATTTGATTAAAGACAGGGGCACTTTAATTCATCAAAATTTACATTTCACTCCTGTTGTGAAAAAAAAAAACTTACCTTTTAAACTTGACAGCAGCTCCAGCTTCCTCCATCCGTCGCAAAAAGCCTCTTCCTGGGTCTAAAAATGAGGAATCCGGCTTCCTCCAATAACAGCGTTGACTCAGACCTGATTCCCCTGGGGGGGAAGCCGTGATTGGAGGATGACTTATCCATCATTTCTGACGTCAGAAATGGCTTGCAACGACTGGTGGAAGCTGGAGCTGCTGTCAATATTAAAAGGTTTTTTTCACAACAGGAGTGAAATGTAAATTTTGATGAATTAAAGTGCCCCTGTTTTAATCAAATTTTTAAAAACCGGGCACTTTAGCATAAAAATTGACATTCACTTTAAAATCTTCCCTTTTTTGTTGCATTTTATATAGAATAATACTGGTGAATTGTGTATTGTGTGAGTGTATTTAAATAGTTCTTTTTGCCACTTTCATTAAGTTGTTTACATTTAAAATAAATGTTCATCTTTGAATATTTCCAAAACTACCTTGAAACAATGTTCTAGATAGTCTAATGTACTGCATAATTATAACAATAGAAGCACATATTAATCCATATTAGCTATTTTTTCATTGGTATTCACTTCATGTTGATTTGTTTGTTATCACTACAGGGAACTACCGTGTTAAATCTTTTGGTTCTGCAAAATTCTGCTTTCCAGTGAGTCCATATATATTTTTTATTTGAAGAATGACATAACTTGCTGGGATCTTGATGTTCAGCCTCATTTCTCAGTAAATCCCACTGGGACAGTGGACTACATACAGTGCAAAGACTTTGAGCAGCTAGGCTGCCGACCAAGTGAACTTCATTGAACCTAATTAACAGATTAAAAGAGCTTTGCTCAGACAAGAGTATCCTTCAGTTTTTGCCTATGCTTAGGTATAGAAACAAGCTTGCGTATATTCAAATTAATATTAGTCTGGTCCATGCATATTTTGGTATCTTTTATTTATATGCTACTCTTTATACAGTCCATTGGCTTTTCATAATAAAAAATAATATCTAGTAATAATAATCTACTGTATTTTGTAGCCTGTGGTCTGTTATAAAACAAAATGGTACAATATAGAAATATAATTATGGGTGCCATTTTCTTTTACTTTGTTTGTACTCCCTTGTCCACCCTGAGTTTCTTAATTGGAGGACTGCATCTCCATTAAACAAACATGCACACTCTAAACCATGATAGGCTGATTAAAGGGACATGTTATTCAAATGCTGAACAAAATATCACAATACATATTTTATAGTTGCTAGAAATCAATGCACTAAAATAAATGTTATTAGTAGCTAAGCATTGCAACAATGAACATAAAAGAAAAAGACCGGGACTTCCGGTAGGCGGGCTTCCTAGGCAGCAGCAAGAACGCTGAGCTCCGCATCTGGGCTCAATTAAAAACGAACATTACACTTTTTATCCTGCCTAGCCCCACACTCTAAAGTTTTGTCAGGAAGTACAACACTCCGCCGACCTATTGCCATAGTGTGAGGATCACAACAACAGATCTAGTGACTGGGAGCCCAGCAAACAGACTAAGTGCCACGCTTCTGCAATACGCCATCTTGGCGCGTATCTCTCCAAGGCAAAGAATAGAGCGGCGCTCACTCTGAAGGGCCCAGCTGTCCGACCGATCGAGTAAAAACCACAGTGCTTCAGACAGGTAAATCGGAGAAAGTATCTCCGCAACATAGGGGGAGAAAGAGTACCGATGCTAAAACGGAAAGCAGCATAGTGGGTCAGCACCATATCTCAGAGTGGGGTGAAACCTCCTGCAGCGCCCAGCTACTGTCAAGGGCTAATACAGTGGGATATTTGAGACACATAGAAAAACGGGTCACCACAGGGGCATGAAGAACTGTACCCTTTTACATATATAAAGATAAGCGGGCACACAGAAAAGTGCAGGAACTTTATCTCAGCCACGTGAACAGGGCCTGTTACCTGCAACACCCCAGGCATATATTATTAGCTGCACCTGACACTTGAAACTTTCTGTCTGTGGCCTTTATCTTGCCTTTTCATTTCCCCTACATGATCCTGCAGCAGAGTTGAATAGTTTAATCAAGAGCCTGCGTGGAAAGAGCCTAACCTAAATTTATACAGGGCCTCAGACCCACGTGTCGGGGCCCTGCTGCCTATTGAAACCAGAAAGTCGCTTGCAGTTCTGTAAGACATTTGGAGGCCAACAAGAGCACTAAAAGCAACCCCCTGGGAAGAGTCTTATAACACCATAACCCCAGATTGCGTGGAAAGCATTACTACTAAAGTTTGTATCCCAATTGTAGATATAACCTGTCTGAGAGGGGATACCCCTACTCTCTTAACCTATACCCTGAATCACCGTTTCAAACTCTCCCTTTACACCCTTTTGGTGACTAAACAACAGACACACACACAGAAGGCAACACTGACGTTGCAGCTCTCTGGGGCCCTGATGAAAGTGGAGAAATTTTTCTTCAAGCTTCCACCTACTATACCAGCAGACATGTCACATAGGGCAAAGAACCTGGACAATAAGAAACAGCAAAAACTCATGGCAGAAATTCACACAGAAAATTCAGCTTTGATGACTCAAGAACCCTCCTCAAGCCTGGACCACAATGCCTTGCTACAAGAGCTGAAGTCCTTTTTTCTTCCCAAAATGGACTCATTACAAACGGGTGTAGATACCCTTACATGTGAAGTACGTCAATTTGCCGCCAGACTAAATACAGCCGAAACCCACATCTCTGATGTAGAGGACAGACAGGTAACAGCAGACACAACTATTAAACAATTGGTGAAGAAAACGCAACTGCTCCAAGACCGAGTGGACGACTTAGAAAACAGGAGCCGGCGCAACAATCTTAGAATAGTAGGTGTGCCAGAATCCATCAAGGGCAGAGATCTCCTAGAGTTTGTTGCGCTGACCTTTCCAAAATTATTAGGCATACACCCCGACGTCCTGCCAATAGATGTGGAAAGAGCACACCGCATAGTCCCGGATAAGGGGTTAGAACAAACAAAGAGCAAACCAAGGCAGGTTATATTCAAGTGCCTGAACTTTCAGGAAAAACTCAAAATATTGAGAGCTTATCGAGCACGCAAGGAAACCTCATTTGAAGGCTCCAGGCTCCTTCTCTTTCAAGACTATTCCATGGAAGTATCTAAACAGAGAAGGACTTTGCCCCCCTGTGCTCCAGGCTGCACGAACAGGGGAGACAGGTGGCCTTGTTATTTCCAGCGAAACTAAGATTGCAAACACAGTATGGAACTAAATTCTTCCACTCGCCACAGGCCTTGAAAAGTTTCCTGGCCACGGAACAGCACCAACCCCCAGAGGGAGGACAACACCGCAGTCCTTCCAGACCACCTTTGTGATGGGAATAGGGGATTACCTTGCAGGATCCCACAGTGACACTAAATAGCTATGCAAGCTTTGATGATCCATAGCATTAAAATAGTGAGGGGCCCCTGGGCCAGGACATTGAACAATCAAGGAGAGGGGCTAGTCCAGCCCCTCGGGGTAAAGTTTTATCACTTTGATTTGTGCTACCGTTATTTATTTGTTTTGTTTTCATTATGTTATAAAGGTTTATGTTATAGTTTATTAATAGGGCTGCTACACATATCTAAAGATGTGAAGATTAAATTGAAATCTGCAGGTAGGTTTGTAAGGTTTAATATGGTTATAATATTATTGTATAAGTTCAGAAAGGCTCATATCAATGCTCTATATATGGTAGCTATAGATAGTAAAGGTTATAAACAATATGCTGGAACTAGTATGAAGTGCTTAGAATATTTAGAATATTTAAAATGCTCAAAATGTCGACGAAATTTGTATCATTGTATAGGATAAGAATCTTTTCAGTATGCTTGACAAAGGCTAACCTAGTAAAGGAGACTAATTCAGAAGGAAAATCTTTAATCACTCAACAAAGTAATACCAAGATGGGAAGTTCTGGTTTTGTCCATGTGTTGCTTTGGGTACTATCTTTAAAAATCATGAAGAGTTGTAGTTATGCTCCTCTTTCTTACAGTGATACTTTTTCACCCTCTGCTTTTTTCTCTCTCTCTTCCACCCCTACCCCCCCCCTTTTTTTTTCTCCCTCTCCCCATACTGATAGTTCTGACAACACAAATTCACAATGATGCCTCTTAGTGTTATAACCTGGAATGTTGGGGGTCTCAACACCCCCATCAAACGTAAAGCAGTTCTAAACCACCTTAGAAAGCTAGGCACCAACATCGCACTACTCCAGGAGACGCACTTACTAGACATAGAGCATCAAAAATTAAAGAGGGAATGGGTGAATCAGGTAGTCTATTTGTCACACACCAAAGCCAGCAGAGGACTAGCCATATTGTTCGGGAAACACCTGAAGGTCAATATTAAACACACACACTTAGACCCTAAAGCCAGATTCATGATAGTGGAAGCCAATATAGATTCTACTTACTATGTATTATGTAACATATATGCACCCAACCATAAAGATTTAAAATTCTGGAAAGACCTGATACAACACCTAGCACCCCATTTAGGATCTAACCTGATAGTCGGAGGAGATTTCAATATCTCCCCCACAAGCACCCTAGATAGACAATGGCTGGCGCCCTATAGAGTTAAAGACCCCAGGAGAAATTATAAGGCTAGGTATGAAGCTAAAATTTTTAGCATGTTTGAAACAGACCTCAACACCAGCGATGTTTGGAGATTGCTCAACCCAGAAGGCAAAGACTTCACATGTTTAACTAAAGCCAAACACACACTCTCTAGGATAGATATCTTCCTAGTAGACAATACATTGATCGACCAAGTACAAGATTGCAAGATCCATGATATATTAATATCCGACCACGCACCTGTAGAATTGAGAATAGGAGCTAGGGAACACCGTACTAACAGAAACATACTACGATTCCCCACATACTTGACGAAATCCGAAACTTTTATCAAATTCCTGCAACACTCATGGACGGACTATGTCACAGATAACGCCGCTCATATTGATAATGTAACACTTTTTTGGGATGCAGCCAAAACTGTGCTGGCGGGTAACATAATTGCATATGCTGTCAAAGTCAAATACAAAACCCAACACAAACATAGAACTTTACAAAAACAGTTAGGGCTGGCCTATCGACAATACTTGCAAACCAACTCGAAAGCAATGTATGATCAATATATAGCTGCGAAGGCGGATTTAGATGCGTTTGCCAATCAGCAAGCAGCGTCGGGATTATTAAAGACAGCGGGCAGATTTTATAGATTTGGGGGGCGAGCTGGCAAATTGATGGTGGCTTTAACCAAGGCGCAGACGGCAAGGGTTCATATTGCTACCCTGCGCTGGAAAGGGCGGTCATATACCACACCTGAGGACATTCTGAGATGTTTCAAACACTATTACACACAACTATACACGAAGCAAGCCCCTGCTTCTGAAGAAACACAGGCACATTTCTGGGACTCAGTGAGGCTGCCACAGATCTCCGCAGATCAATTGGATAAATTGAATGCCCCAGTTACGCAAGATGAACTATCTAGCACTCTAAAAGGCTTGCCTCTGGGCAAGACCCCAGGTCCAGACGGTCTGCCATCCGAATTCTACAAGGTTCTGCAACCACAGATAACCACTACACTTGTCAGGCTGTTTAACTCCTTCATTCAAACAGACACGTGTCCCTCAAAGGAATTTAAGGCGGCACACATCACACTCATCCCCAAACCAGGCAAAGATCACTCTTTACCGGAGTCTTATAGACCTATTTCACTTCTGAACGTGGACTATAAGCTATTTACGAAAATAATGGCAAACAGACTCAAGATCATATTGCCAGATCTGATCCACCCGGATCAGACGGGCTTTATATTCAAACGTTCATCGGTAATGAATCTCCGTAGGGTGATGCAGGTTATAGACCACTACTGGAGGGAGGAGGGGTGCGAGAGCGAGGGGTCTGGTTCGGAGGCCTTCCTGCTATCTTTAGATGCAGAGAAGGCCTTTGACAGGGTAGAATGGCCTCATCTGATGGAGTCGCTGCGCAGGTTTGGCTTTCAGGGCCCCTTTCTAAAGGTACTGAGCAAAATCTATGACTCCCCAGTGGCCAGGATCCTCTCTAACGGTATCTTCTCGGAGGACGTCCACCTCCAGAGGGGTACCAGACAGGGATGTCCCCTATCCCCATTATTGTTTAACGTTGCGCTGGAGCCACTGGCCACAAAGCTTAAACAGGTCTTTCCGGGTATTGTCATAAAGAATACCCCCCTCCATCTAGCACTATATGCCGATGACATGATGCTGTTTGTGGATTCTCCGCAGGCACACATCTATGATATCCTCCAGACCATAGAGAAATTCGGCGATTTTTCGGGGTATAAGATAAACGCCTCCAAATCGGAGGTCTTGTGGCTTCGTAGACATCCCCACTCCCAGCATAGATTCCCGTTTGTGGAAACCACGGAAAGTCTTACTTATCTAGGCATACACTTGCACAGAGACCCCTCGAAAATCTATAGACTGAACATTTCCAACAAATGCACGCAATTAGCGTCACAACTAACGAATTGGCTTAACCTTCCCCTGGGATTATCGGGCAGAGTCAACTTGGTTAAGATGACGGTATTGCCCAAGATTCTATACCCAATGCTCATGTTGCCATATCTCCTGACCCACACAGACTTGCAGCGGCTTACCAAGGCAATATCCCACTTCATCTGGAAGGGGGATAAGCCGAGGATAGCGGTGGAGAAACTTTATCTCCCATACTCTGCGGGGGGCTGGCCCTCCCGAACCTCAAATTATATAATTGGGCAGCCTTGGCTAGGCTGGTACTTGACTGGCAATTAGACACGGGGCACTTTGGAAAAACCAGACTGGAAGCAGCGATGGTTGCTCCAATATCACTGGCATATCTACCTTATGGAAATGGAAAGACACTATCCGCAGATATTATTCAAAATGTGGTATACAGAGATCCACTCCGAGCCTGGCACAAAATACACAGATATCTAGGGATCAACTCTCCCCCCCCAAAATTTATTCCCATTGTCGGAAACCCTGATTTCCCGGCTGGTTTGGACCAGGGCCCCTTCCGTGAGTGGAGGAAGTCGGGTCTCAAAGTATTGGGGGATGTTCTAGACCCCCTGCTGCACATGGTCCGTTCTTTTCAGGAATTAAAAACCAAATTCCAGATCCCAAATGGGCATTTCTATGCCTACTTGCAGCTGTGACACTATGTAGGGTCTCTGCAGTCGGCCAATACAGGATTTTGGGAACCACCACCCTTTGCAATAGCTAAAACACTATTTTGGGTGGGGTCATTCTCACTATCTCACATATACACACGCTTGCAACAACAAAAAGTACCAATGAACCTAACAAAACTGCTGACAAAACAAAATAACAACTGCACATTAGACTTAACGGCACAAGACATAACAGAGAGTCTTGAAAGAACAAGACAGGCCACACTCTCGATCTCACTCAGAGAATCACAGGTCAGAATCCTACACATGGACTATATCACTCCACACAGACTAGCCAAATGGTATCGCCGAATCCCGGACCAATGTATCAAATGCGGGGCGGCAGCTCCGTCACTTCGGCATTATTTTTACGCTTGCCCAAAGATTAGGAGGTTCTGGGGTCACTGTCAATACTGGCTAAAAATCACATATCAGGCAGAGATAGCATTCACAGAGGCAGAAATTTTTCTGCTTCGATGGGACGATTCATATAGACAGCTGCACAGATTCCTTTCACTGTATACATTGTTGGCTAGACAATGTATTCTCAAAAGATGGGTCTCTAAATTACCCCCGACAATGGCGCAATTAAAACATATGCTACTTAAACAGCTTTTCATAGAGCAATATGATGTCAGATTAGACACAGCGCACAGATTACGCCCTTTTCTTAGAAAATGGAAAATATTTATAGATACATTAGACCCATCTATACAAACGCAAGTACTGAAGCCATTCGCCCACTTAGACACTATGCTACAAATGAACAGTGGGGAGGATAGACAAGTTATCGTATGCAACACACAGATGCATGAACCTCTGGAGGTGATGCTGTTCTGAGCAATGTGGGAGAGGGGGACTCTCCTCCCCCCCCCCTTTTTTTTTTCTCTCTCCCCTCTTCAGCTTCCCCACCACTATTATCTTTCCTTTCCCCGTCAATCTCAATCTTGAGTCTAGATAACGAGTAACAACAATAGAGAGCCAACCCACCAATGGTTATTTGTCAATTGACCTTTGTTTAACTGTATTTAATTGTAATTAGTTATATAACTAGTTATTTGGTTTAAAATGTTTGAAAACTTAAAGGAACAGAACACTTCGTCGAGAACAGACATCCGAATCATGCTATACAACAGAAAAGACTCATTGCTATTACCTCCATAAAGCCAATGCTATTGTCGTATGTTGCATTCTACTGTCATGCATGAATGATTGTACAACAAAAAAAAGATATGCAATGTATGCCTGAGAAGATCTGTATTGTATTGTGCTGTTGTATATGTTCAGTTTCCTTTAATAAAAAAAGTGAATTTAAAAGAAAAAGACCTTGAAAAGACCACAGATTGGAAGATGTCATTGAGCACATAGGTAAGCAAGCTAGATATATGATACAAACAAATACTTATCTTCCAAACCCTTAGATTTGCATGTTGTCACACTCCACTAAGTTTAATTAGATAATAACCACACTTATTGTTTTTAAATATTTCTATACAAAATCTTGAATGAGCTTAATAATTAGCTAGCTATGAATTCAGATCTTATTTTATATAGGTCATTTACTCTTTTATCCATTTTTAATGCATGGTTACTAGCACCATTGACAATGTAAGAACATTTACACGTATCTACACAACATATTATTAGCTGTATCTCACTTCCAGCGCTCCTTTAAACTTATTGCTAAATGTGCCTATTAACTGAAACTTTTTATCATGGTCTGTGTACTCACTGGCTAATCTCATGGACTGGAATATGGATGTGCAAGGAGTAAGTAAGACCTTATACCTGGACCCCCGAATGGAACTCATGGGACTGATTATTGTTCTGCACTTGCAGCACTAGCAGATGACCTATACTATAGAACCAGGAGCGCAGAGCAACTAAAATAAATCTTGAGGGGACATTGATGTTCTTGTATTGCCAATTAAGATACATTGTTCTTTCTCTTTGAGCAAACTAAATCTTCTCACTGAACTTTAGGTCAAGACATGTGAGTTAAATGCCACATACAAATGTTTTTATGTTGCCTCAAAATCAAAGTTAAAATACAACATTCAGTAATGTGTATCTGGCAATTTCTCTATATTTTTCAGTGATTGTTTATCTTGGTTTTCCAGCTGTACAAATTTTCAGGTAACAGCGAAGGACATTCAAGAACTGCAAACGTATAAATATGTTTTTAAATATATTTTGCTATACTTCATCACCATTATTGTAAGTCTTGCATATTATATATTTTCACTAATTATTGGACTTACAATTTGTTAAGATGTAGGCTGCTATCTTTTATATAAAAAACCACAAAGACAATTACTATTTATTCTGTAATATTCAGACTCCTACCTGGAAGCCAGAGCTGTAAATTATTATTTTGTTTTTACCTTTTTATCCCACGTATCTCCCATTACCACATTCAATTCCCTGGCTGGGCAATTACCATTCACACTTTCACACATTTGTAGTATTCATTGTTTCAATAATGAACACAGCTGTTGCACAAAATTTGGGTTACTGGGACAGACTGCTGCTGTGATTAGCGAGATCCTTTCATCTCTGCTAAAAGCTTTATACATTAAAAGATTTTGAGGGAAAAAAAAAGAAATAAGAAATATACTTAATTGTATGTTATCCCAGCTGTAATTAGTAAAGATTTATTTTCTGTTTCTGTTTACTATCAACAAAGGGTTTTTAAATGTATTTAGAAGTGTTAACTCATTATTTAAGATAATTGCCACTTAACACATTGTAGAATATATTTTGTACAGCAATGGTTTTATCTGAAGTTATAGCTCTTCTTTTATCTGACAAGAGTGTTTTAATAATACCAGAGACAATTACTCCACAATTACTCTTTTCCTTACATTGATGCACAAAATAGACAGTCAAATAACATTGCATGGCCAAGTACAAAGAGTTCTTTAGAAAAAGAAATGTAATGTCCATCTTTATATATATATATATATATATATATATATATATATATATATATATATATATATATATATATATATATATATATTCATATCTTCAAAAGTGCTCACTTTCACATCTTTCTGATGCAATTCCGTACTAACCTATTAATGGATCATGTTGCATATGTTTAAGAACCCAAGCTGGATTAATTTTAGAAAATTTAATTATCACTATTGGACTTTTTGATGACATCATCAATTACATAACTAGTTGCAATAAATGCTATATCATAAAAGCATAATTAATTACATAATTTATCACATAGCATGTGGCAAAATCACTGAAATCACCAAAGATCAAACACCAAAAGTAAATCAAAATCAGTTTACTACAACAAAGTAAACATTGTCCCCTGCTCTAAAACAAAAAAATATCCACACCATGTCCCAGCAATAGTAATGCAGTATACTCAGGGAAGCAAGGCAAGCAGCAGATAAGAGTTCATTGTATTTAAAGTTTATTCTGGTCTCCCCTCCATTGGGTGTGAGGAATAATTCTTCTGATGTGTTCTCTTGTTTATAAAGCTTTTCTGTAGCCAGTACTCCTGGACTGAAATGTTTTAAAAGTAAATACAAATGTTTCAAATGTCAAAATAAAGGTTAAGAAGTTATTTATAAACAATTGAAACACTTTCCAGCAGGTAAAATGGATCATGGGGAACTTGTTAAAGAATCCTATATTATAAAAGGCCAAGTGTGTTTGTCTGAAGCCGTCATGCGCACTAGAGACAAACACACTTGGCCTTAGATCCTCGCACGCGCACCTCCGAGCTGAGAAGACACCTCGCATGCGCACAGCTGACAGCTGACAGGACCTACCAACACACTTGGCCGCACGCGCACACCCTCGCACCCACACACCCACAAACTTGGCCGCACGCGCACCTATACATCACACGCGCACCCTCACCCACAAACTTGGCCGCAAACGCAAACACCTCGCACGCGCACCCTCGCACCCACACACTTACATTGCACGCACACCTCAGTGCAGCAGCGCACAGCTGAGAATACACCTCGCGCATCCACACACTTGGCACCACACAAGGCCTTAGGCAGCAGCGCGTGAGACAGCGTGAGGCATCTCTCTGCATCAGCTGTGCAGCTGTGCAACAGCGCATGAGACCTGCCTGATCTCTGGAGTTCACCATGACAGTTAGTATTTGCTGGGGCTGAGTGCGCAGTGACACCTGTCAGGTTACTTACTTTAGGGCCCTCTCTGCAGCTAACTGGGTGCGTGCATGAGCGGGGGCGTGGCCAGATGCGAGGGGGCGGGGCCAATCACGAAGGGGGTGGGGTCAGTCACGATCATCAGAGGGGAGAGAGATAGAGAGGGGGGAGAGATAGAAAGAGGGAGGAGAGAACAAAATATATGAGAGAGAGAGAGAGGGTGGGAGAGATGGGAGAGAGAGAGGGGGGAGAGATGGGAGAGAGAGGGGAGAGAGAGGGGAGAGAGGGGGGAGAGAGAGAGAGAGGGGAGAGATTGGATAGAGAGATGGGAGAGAGAGAGAGAGAGAGAGAGAGAGAGAGGGGAGAGAGGGGGGAGAGGGAGAGATGGGAGAGAGATTGAAGAGAGAGATGGGAGAGAGAGGGGAGAGAGAGAGAGAGAGAGAGAGAGAGAGAGAGAGAGAGAGAGAGAGAGAGGGAGAGAGAGAGAGGGAGAGATGGGAGAGAGATTGGAGAGAGAGGGGAGAGAGAGGGGAGATAGAGGGGAGAGAGAGATGAGAGAGAGAGAGAGAGAGAGAGAGAGAGGGGGGAGAGAGAGAGAGAGAGAGAGGGGAGAGAGAGAGGGGGAGAGAGAGAGGGAGAGATGGGAGAGAGATTGGAGAGAGAGATGAGAGAGAGAGAGAGAGAGAGAGAGAGAGAGAGAGGAAAGAGAGGGGAGAAAGGGGTAGAGAGAGGGGAGAAAGGGGGAGAGAGAGAGGGGGGGGAGAGAGAGATAGGGGAGAGAGAGAAAGAGGAGAGAGAGAGATAGGGGAGAGAGAGAAAGAGGAGAGAGAAAGATAGGGGAGAGAGAGAAAGATGAAAGAGAGGAGAGAGAGAGAGAGATAGGAGAGAGAGAGAGGGGGGAGAGAGGAGGGGGGAGAGAGAGAAAGAGGAGAGAGAGGAGAGAGAGAGATAGGGGAGAGAGAGAAAGATGAAAGAGAGGAGAGAGAGAGATAGGAGAGAGAGAGAGAGAGAGAGATGGGGGGGGGAGAGAGAGGAGGAGGGAGAAGGGGGGAGAGGGAAGGGGGGAGAGGGAGAGAGAGGGGAGGGGTAGAGAGAGGGGGGAGAGAGAGGGGGGGATGAAAAGGAGAGGAAAATAGAGGGGAGGAGAGAGAGCAAAAGAAGAGGGGGGGAGGGAGAGGCGGTGAGAGAGAGGGGGGGAGAGAGGGGGGAGAGGAGGGGGGGGAGGGGGGAGAGAGGGAGGGAGAGAGAGGGGGAGAGGAGGGGGAGAGGGGGGGGAGAGAGGATGGAGAGAAAGAGGGTGAGAGGGGGGGAGAGAAAGAGAGGGGGGAATAGAGAGAGGGGGGAGAGGGGGGAGGGGGGTAGATAGAGAGGGGGAGATGGGGGGAGAGAGAGGGGGGAGAAAGAGAGAGCAAAAGAGAGGGGGAGGGAGAGAGAGCAAGGGGTAGGACTGCTGTACTGCAAAAAATGGCCCGTGTGAACGGGCTTTAGGACTAGTAAGAAAATAATTCAGTGAACCATTCCATTAAATGCTCTCGTATTGCCCCCCCCCCCTGGATTTATAATAAGGCAGAGTAGGCATGTGCCTACAGGCGCCCTCCATAGAGGAGTGCCTGTCTCTGCCTATTATAAATTTGTTAAGATCGCTGTGAGTATTACTCATGCACGGCATCCGGCTTCCCTGTGCTTATGTAATGCTTGCTTAACAAAGATGGCTGCCAGAGACGTGCAGTACAATTATTTCACTGCCAGTGGCCATCATAGTTGCCGGCACATATTAGTCTATATTAATAACAGGTTTGAGACAGTGTGTTCACAATATTAGAAGTAAACTTGTTCAGTACTGTGTACAGTTACTTTAATATATTTCTGTTACAACTGCATTATACCAAACATGAAATCCTTTGAACACTGGGCCCTAACTGCTATACAACAGTGATTTATGCAGAGGGTGTTCAACCCTTGGGTCTTTTTGGAACCTAGGAACAACCCTATCCTGGAATAATTTTCTTTCTGTCAAATGATGGTTATGTATGTTAATGATCTGGGAAATAACATCAGGGTTTTTTTTTTAGCAATTTCTTAACATAGAGATCATTTTTAAAGTTAGGTACAACATAAGCAAATATTACAATGGCAGCTAAATTAAAGCCATCCCAACTTGACAGTTGCTTGTGCACACACTATTGTAGTACTTTACTAAAATAACTTAGCCGTAGTGTACTATTAATAAAGTCTCATGTTACTTTCTATGGGTTAACTGTTTGCAATACAATATCTAAACTGTCACAAATAATTGCATGCTGTGATTAAGTTATATCCATCTTATTTTTCTTTAGGAAAGTTCAAAACTGTTATAAAACCATAACAGCTGATAGCTATAAATAAGTAGCTGCACACAAATCTCTCTACAAAATAAACCTTTAACAGTGACTTCACCACAGCCAAAACCACACTGATTTGGACTGGAAGTTTATCTCTACTTTCCACCCCCACACAACAAATGTTAACCCTAAATTTTCTCTGCTAAATTAACTCTTTCAAAGCAACCCTCATCACACATTAACTAACTTTCCCCCAGTCCACAACTTGAATTTAAAAAAAATATACCTAGCAAACGCCTAGTAGTTACGTTCTGCAGGATTACAATAAACTAACATGCTGGGTGAGTTTGAAGGTATTGGAAATGCATTAACACCTTTTTTTGCTGCAACAGCTAATATTTCCGGCACCAACTGTTATTAACCATCAAATCTGTAAACTCTTGCCAAATATGCCCCTACACAATTAACTCCTTATTGTTCTGAGTCTCAATAGCGAGTTAACCCTCAAATTGCTGAAACAATTTTACTCTAGGGGGGTATTACATGACCCCCCAGCACCCATAATTCCTACGCCTACATGACACATTATAGTACAACAGCTTATTAACATCAATGCCACCCAATGCTCATAAACAAAACTCTTCTTTGGCACTAAAAGGAACCCCTTAACCAAAGATGTACAAAATGTGCCCCATGACTCCATATGCTTTATAGCTGAAAAAACAAGAATTCTGGCCAAATGCATACACTGTGCACATCACTGAGGTGCTTCTCTATTATCATTGACTTGTAATACATTTCAGTAAAATGATTATATTTGATTAAAATACAGTCTAGTGCTTTAAATTGATTTCTGAAGATTGCTTGTTTGTGGGCACTGACCTGGATTTGCTAAGCACTCGTTGTATATCATGCCATGAATTCTATCTTTATAGAATTTATTGAAGTTGTTTGGTTCAACAAGATTAGCCATGTTTTATACATTAGATATAGCAGAGTGTTTGAGATATTTTAGAGGTCATGAAAGTATGTTTTATAGATTCTGATTATGAGTTGGTTTGAACTTGGCAGATGTTCTGCCTCATTTTTCCATAACAGTTCCTCTCTTTAGTCTACACAATGTTTACAATTAAATCAGAAATATAAGAGTAAAAACAAAATGTATGCTTACCAGATAAATTTATTTCTTTATCGACACAGTGTGTCCACGGATCATCATCAATTATTGTTGGGAATATTACTCCTGGCCAGCAGGAGGAGGCAAAGAGCACCACAGCAAAGCTGTTAAGTATCACTTCCCTACCCACAACCCCCAGTCATTCGACCAAGGGAAAGGAGAGAAAGGAAATAACACAAGGTGCAGAGGTGCCTGAGGTTTATATAACAAAGAAAAACTGTCTGTAAAAACACAGGGCGGGCCGTGGACTCACCGTGTCAAAAAAGAAATACATTTATCAGGTAAGCATTTTTTTTTTTCTAAAGACACGGTGAGTCCACGGATCATCATCAATTACTGTTGGGAATCAATACCCAAGCTAGACGACAGAGATGATAAGGGAGGGACAAGACAGGTAACCTAAACAGAGGGCACCACTGCTTGAAGAACCTTTCTCCCAAAAGCAGCCTCAACTGAGGCAAACTATTACATTTGAAACATTTGGAAAAATTTAAGCAGAGAGAACCAAGTTGCAGCCTTGAACATCTGATCAACATAAGCTTCATTCTTAAAAACCCAAGAAACAGATACAGCCCTAGAGAAAAGATCTGTAATTCTCTCAAGAGGCTGCTGTCCAGCAGTCTCATTACCAAACGAATCATACTTCCAACCAAAGGGAAAGAGAAGTTGTCCCAGATAAACAAACATCAAAACAGAAAACTGTTGAAAATCCTTAGTCGCCTGTAGAATGTTCCTTATGGTAAGAAGGATTGGGACATAGACAAGGAACAACAATCTCCTTCATAATATTCCCATCCGACACAAGTTAGGAAGAAAACTTAACTTAATACGAAGAACCACCTTATCTGCAGAAAGATAAGATAAGATGAAACACACTGGCAAGCTGAGAGTTCCGAGACTCTCCGAGCAGAAAAGATAGCCTTCTGAGATAACACTTAATATCTACAGAATGTGCCACAAAACTTTAAGAACAAGGTTAAGACAAGGTTAATGCTCCAAGTGGGAGCAAACGACATTAAGGACAGGCCTGATTCTGGCCAGGCCTGATAAAAAGATTGCACATCTGGCACGGCCGCCAGACGCATAAGTAGCCAAATAGACAAAGCAGAATCTCACGCCTCAGGGTATTGACTGTCTCCAGATATCCTATAGACTAGACAAATCTCTAGGATCCTGACTACACTCCAAGAGGGGCATTGGATACACACCAATAAAGAAAAATACACCATATTCTATGGCAATTCTTCTAGAAACAGGATAGCAAGCCTGAGTCATGGTCTCAGTGACTGACTCGGAATCCCTCGCTAACACAAAAACAAGAGTTCAATCTTCAAGTAGACAGCATCAGAGAGACTAGTTGAAGATGAAGAAAGGGACTCTGACTCAGAAGGCCTTCCTCAGGTACAGTCGCCAAAGAGAATACACAACATTGCCCATAGATCTGCATACCAGATCCTGCGGGGTCAACCAGAGACTATGAAAATCCCCACCGCTCTCTCCTGTTGAATACGAGCAATGACTCATGGAGGGAAGCAAACGGAGGAAAAACATATATGCCAGACTGAAATCCAAGAAAAAAACTTCAGAACATCAATCAAGGCAGTCAGTGGATCACTTGATTGTGAACCCTACCTTGGAAACTTGGCGTTCTGCCGAAACACCCTCAGAGGCCACTCTGGGCTGCCCATTTGAAGATTTACCTAGAAACCACCTCTGGAAGGAGAACCCACTCCCCGGGAAGAAATAACTGTCTGTTCAGAAATCCAATTGTCTAACCCTGGATGACAGACCTCAATTGTGAGCTTCTGCCCACTGAACAATCTAAGTCACCTTCAATATGGCTAAGGAACCCCAAGTTCCACCCTGATGGATGATATAAACCAAGAGGTGATATAATCCAACTGGAACCCAGCTAAGAATGACTGATGCCAAGGGCCAAGCTATCAGAGCATTGAAAATTGTTCTCTACTCCAAAGGTTAAAGAGAAGAGCAGACACTCCCGAGTCCATTATTTTAATAAGACCCAGACAGCATACCAGCCTAGCAGGTTGGCATCCGTGGATACATCACCCAGGAATATCTCCAGAAGCACACGCCCTGAGATAGATATTCCTAAGAAAATACTACTGTAAAGAGACTCTTGTTGACTGATCTATATCTATTCTTTGAGACAGATCTGAATGTTTTCCATCTTATGAAAAATAGCAAAAGGAATAAAGTCCATGGAAACCATAAGACCAATTCCCTCCTATATCGATTTACTTAAAAATGAAGTAAACACAGTTGCAGTTAGATCCTAAATCGGAACCTACTGGTTGTAAAAGGCTAAGCCATCTACCAGACAACTAGAGCTTACTGTAGGCTGGACATTAGACTGCAGAGAAAGGAAAAGGAAAAAAAAAACCTTGACATCTGACCTCTGTTAGAAAACTTCTTCTAAATACAGAGTTTAAACAGTCCCCCATGAAGATGGAATGCGGAAGACTTCTCAAGGTTCATTTCCCATCCATCGGAAAGTCGATTGGACCAAATCTCTTGAAAAAGAGGTTTGTTCAAAGGAAGGATGACACCTGAACCATCTATAGTCCAGAGGATGTACTACCCCAGGACCTAAAAGCCTTTCTCGGCTGCTGAACCCATAAACTGGCAAAGATCCCGAAACATGGGAACAATAAACACACATCCTTCCGGTCTATGTTCTTATGAACTGACCCAGAGCCAAAAGAAAATGGATATTATTCTGATGATCAACACCAGAGATACTTGAGATAAAGACCCAGATCCTGTTCCCAGACAGGAGCTGGAACTCTCCCCAGTAAAGAACGTCCTGAACCCTGTTTCAAGGAAAGATTCTCAACATACCTGAATTGCAGATACTCTAGAAAGAGAAATCTGCCTCTGGGAAAAATTTGTGACTGGTCTAAAAGACATGAACCCTGATGAAAGAAGAAAAAGGAAAACATTCCTTTAGTCTTACCCACTTGACAAGTGATAGCAAAACTTTTTTTACCTGCAAGTCAGAGGATAATACCGTCAGACCAGGTCCAAACAATGACTCATTCTTAAAAGGGAAACGCCAGAAGTGTGGATTTGGAGGAATCCTAAAAATTAAATCTGCCACAGCAGAACTATAAGGCCTAGACTATACCACTAAGCCACAAGTAGGCTTCTCAGCTGGGCTTGCAAAGTACTTTCCCCTTTTTCAAGACTAACTAGGAATCCCAGAGGACTTGGACTGCTCCTACTTGGAGGAAAAAGGGGGAGACTCCTGCACTACAAAGGAATGAAAAAGCAGCAAAAGAAAGACATTATTGGCCTAACAGTCTTTCTGACATTGATCTTCTCATGGAGTCCACCAAAATGGAATCCTACAAGATGTCGCACCAAAAGGATGCCAGACTTGTCCATAAAAAGTCATAAACATACAGCTATCTTAAATAAGGATTGAACTTCTCTTAACCAGAATTTCAATGGCCCCTACTACCTTAAGCACACTGATATTTAGAGGAGACAGGTTATTACGGACAGGAGAAGGGGAAAAGGAATCCCTGACTTCTTCCATACCTGAGGAAATTCTCCTAGCACTGTCGAGAACAGGAATTTTTTTTAACAAATGAATCCTAGTAAATAAAAATTCACTAGATTCTTGAGGATTAACAACGACAGGAGAGTCAAAGTTTCCCAAGTAGCCAACCCTTCCTAAATAAACGGATATCAGGCTTGAATCTGAAGAGAACTACTTCAGTACCAGATGAAGGCATTACACTGTCCAAATCCGAGGGTTAACCCTCAAATGCTACCAACTATCCTGCTCATAAAACTACAAGAAGGACAGAATGCGTAGTGGCAAACTGAGCAGACACCTTGTTATCTGATTCCTTAAAGAACCTCTTGCAATTTCCCTTTAAGATAGGAAAGGCAGATAAAGCCTCAGATGCCAAAAGCCACCTCGGCAGAAAATTCTGCAAGCAAATAACTCCTCCAGGAGATTTAGAGGAATCGCAGGGCACTGCATGTGACGCCATAAACAAGGCTCGGAGCGATTGAGGAGAAAGCTGTGGAATAGCCTAAACAGCATTATCCAGGGAGACATAAGGCTAAAAAGGATTTTTAGATTTTTTTTTATATATTTAAAATATATAACATGACACTGTCACTTTAAAAATTCTAACAAGGTTTTTTAGAAATTAGATTTTTTTAAATTAAAAATATTTAACATGACACTGATTCTTTAAGAATTATAGGGTCCTAATTAAATAATTAATATATTTAGGGACAGACCTCTGTTCCATTCTTTAGCAAGAAAAAATATGCAGAAAAATTAAACTAGTATTTCCTTAGGTGAAGGAAATGTAACATACACATTGTACTCCTGACACTGTCACTTTATAATGCACAGATGCACATGAAGGAAAATGTCTGCATAATCGTGCTTCTTCACATAGAAATTACACAGAAACTCAGTGAAAGTATGTGATTGTGACTTTGTTGACAAAGCTAAAAACAAGGGATAATCCTAAAAAAAATCCCTTACACACGCCAAAGATTGTTTCCATAGATAGAGGAAACGATAAATAAAGAGAAAGGTAGCAGCCAGCTCCATTCCATTCTCATGCTGGAGAGCAGGTCGGAGAAGGAAAACAAGCACTCAACCTCAAAAATGGCGCCGCTCTGTGAAACAAATAAGGAGGCGTGGTTAAGGTCGGCACGGAAAGAACTTAATGCCGTTGACCATCTCCCTCAAAACTGAGGCATTTTGTAGGTCTTAGAAGGGAAACTGGAGCATGAAAAAACCTTATTAAAGTAAGCAGAAGCTTTAGCCCTTGCACAGTTCCCTTAAGCGTATTAACAGCAGAGCTGCGAGATCCCTGCATATACAAGACAACGTTTAAAAATGGCGTCAATCGCAATCACCCAACAGTCCCTGTATCATTGCACCCGATGAACCAGGGAATGAAAAAAGAGTTACTTTACTATAAGATACAATGCTCCCAATATATAAGAAATTAGCCCAAGGCAGTTAACTCCTTCCTCTTTGTGAAGGAGGATAACAGTCTCCATGTCTATGCATAATGTGTCTGCCACTGCCGTAATCATCCCAAAAGGGATATGTCCCATTTAAAGCAGAGGGTCTTAACCCCTACAGTGCCAGCCTTCTATCCCCAGAAGAACAAAAGGCACTTACCTGCATTCCAGTCCTGCAGTCAGACGACTCACAAAGTTTAAGAGGATGCCGCTCCTCACAGAGACCTGTGTAAAAAGAAAGCCAGAGTAAACTTACTCAGGCTTTATATCAACATGTTAGAAAAACGCAGCAAAGCACACTTTACAAGTTTCTAACTGCTTAAAAGCCACCACAGTCCTGCTGAAGAGACTAACATGGAGTACAGCTATACCCAAATTGTGATGGAAGATCAGAGCAATCTTGCCCTGTCCTCAAAATAAAAAAATCTTGATAGAAGAAACTTAATCAGGATACCTAATTACTTCACCTCCTCCTTGCACTAAAGGCAAAGAGAATGACTGCTTTGCTATGGTGCTCTTTGCCTCCTCCTGCTGGCCAGGAGTGATATTCCCAACAGTAATTGATGATGATCCATGGACTCACCGTGTCATTAGAAAGAAAAGTAATGCTTCTTAGACATTTAACATTTAAACATGGGCTTTATTCCAGTTTGTGATAAAAAAAAAATCTTAGAATTAAGTTTTAAATTGAAGGTCATTCAAATAATTAAAAAATGGATTTTTTTTTTTTTACATCTTTTATCAATTTGACCTCTTTTTTTTTTGATTGATTGTAATTTGACCCCTTTTCATGAGGGCATAATAAAGTAGGCTTAGGAGCATGTACTTGTCATGGTTACATTATATAGCAACAGTGTAAGTATGCAGTTATACCAGAAACCTGTAGAGATAGGTGCAGCAGGCAGTGCTGAGTAACTAACAGCAGGAAATAGCCACATCTCTAGCTGCATGTTATATTACTGCACACTCTGCTTGAATGTCACCTATTCAAACACACATGCACCTTCTGTTTCTGGTCCATCAGACTTCTTTATGAAGAACGTCTAGCTATACAGCTGTCTTTACTGGCTTAGTTTAACGTAGAGTTATACCATATGGGGGCTAAAGCTACGGTACTCTAACATTCCCATCCAAATGCCCTTTTCTTAGTTTTTTTAGTTAGGATTTTATTTGGGGGGTTGCTTGTGTGGGTGGTGGGTTTTACTGTTGGGGGGTTGTTTGTATTTTTTTTTACAGGTAAAAGAGCTGATTTCTTTGGGGCAATGCCCCACAAAAGGCCCTTTTAAGGGCTATTGGCAGTTTAGTTTAGGCTAGGTTTTTTTTTTTATTTTGGGGTGGCTTTTTTATTTTGATAGGGCTATTAGATTAGGTGTAATTAGTTTAAATATTTTAAATTTCTTTTTTATTTTGTGTAATTTAGTGTTTATTTTTTTTTGTAATTTAGCTAATTGTATTTAATTCATGTAATTTATTTAATTGTAGTACTGTTAGGTACTAGGTTAGGTTAAGTGTAAGTCAGGTTAGGTTTTATTTTACAGGTAAAATTGTATTTATTTTAACAAGGTAGTTAGTAAATAGTTAATAACTATTTACTAACTAATCTACCTAGTTAAAACAAATACAAACTTAGCTGTGAAATAAAAATAAAACCTAAGATAGCTACAATGTAACTATTAGTTATATTGTAGCTAGCTTAGGGTTTATTTTACAGGTAAGTATGTATTTAGTTTTAAATAGGAATTATTTAGTTAATGATAGTAATTTTTATTTAGATTTATTTTAATTATATTAAAGTTAGGGGTGTTAGGGTTAGACTTAGGGTTAGGGTTAGGTTTAGGGGCTAATAACTTAAGTATAGTGACAGCGGTATCGTTAGGGGTGGCAGATTAGGGGTTAATAATATTTAACTAGTGTTTGAGATGCGGGAGTGTGGTGGTTTAGGGGTTAATATGTTTATTATAGTGGCGGCGATGTCCGGAGCGGAAGATTAGGGGTTAATAGGTAGTAAAAAATAAATATTTTATTTTAGTATTTGCGATGCAGGAGGGCCTGGGTTTAGGGGTTAATAGGTAGTTTATGGGTGTTAGTGTACTTTGTAACACTTTAGTTATGAGTTTTATGCTACAGCTTTGTAATGTAAAACCCTTAACTACAGACTTTCAGTTTACGGTACGGATCTTGTAGTTATGGGCTGTACCGCTCACTTTTTGGCCTCCCAGCCAAACTCGTAATACCGGCACTATGGAAGTCCCATTGAAAAATGACTTTTAAAAAGTGCGGTAGTTACGTTGCATGACGGCCAAAAAAGTGAGTGGTACAGCTGTACCTACAACACTCGTAATACCAGCGGTAGTGAAAAAGCAGTGTTATGAGGCTTTTTCACTCATAACGCAAAACTTGTAATCTAGCCAATAGTTAACTATTGTAATCTGTTTCTATCTAAACCACTGCTAACCTATCTAAATGCATTTTTAGGTTGTCAGGATGGGCTCTTTTTCTCTCCCTATTCTATTGCTTTTGCAACTATCAAAAGTCTTGTTTTTTACAATATTTATTTCTCTTGTTTGTTAAAGCACTACTAGTTTCTATTCAAAACACATAATATTTTAGGGCTATTTATAGTTTAGTTTTAGAATAGTTTTTTTATTTTGGGTGTTTTTTATTTTGGGGTATTAGAATAGGTATAACTCTTTTTTATTTTGGTAAGGTTAGTGTTTGTTATTTTTTGTAATGTTAGTGTTATTTAAAAAAAATATTTAATAGTAATGGTAGGTTTTTTTTTATTTTAAAAAGGTAAGATTTTTTTTTTTACTTTCACAGGTAAGTTTTTTTTTTTTTAAAGGAAGTTATTTTGTGTTAACTTAGGGGGTGTTAGGTTAGGGGTTTTAAATGTTAGTGGGTTATTTTGCGGTGGAGGGCTGGCGGTTTAGGCATTATAGGGTAGTGCTTTACTTTACAGTGGGGGCTGGCGGATTAGGGGTTAATGGTGTAAAGAGGTTGTTTGCGAAGTGGGGGAGGCGGTTTAGGGTTAATAAGGTTGTTTAGTGCAACTGTTTCCTCTGGACAAGCTCTTTATGCGACCTTTCAGGTCACGTACAAGTTTGAGTGGTAAATACGATTGTATTTGAGCTATCGAATTTACTTTCAACTTGTAATACAAGTGCATATTACCGCTCAACACTACACATAGAAAATATTGGGAGCGTAAATTACTGTGAGTTTGCGCAAATGTATTTGCAGTAATTTTAACAGTGAACCTCTTGTAATATAGATTTGAGCATAAAAAAACACTGCAATATCGCAATCACGTTTATGCTACTAGCACTAACAATAGCTTTCCACTCATAATCTGGCCCATAATGTGTTACATACATACCCTTCTATATAAATAACATTAGTAAATATGTAATGATTGGATTATTTAATTATCAGCCCATTTTAGTGGAGTATACATCATATGGGCAAATTGATTTCAAATTGGGAGAGGTAGAGAAGTATGGGAAACTGGAATCTGAAATTCTAGTAAATATTGAAACATAAAAAAAAAACGAAATTTATGCTTACCTGATAAATGTATTTCTTTCTTGACATGGTGAGTCCACGGATCATCATCAATTACTGTTGGGAATATCACTCCTGGCCAGCAGGAGGAGGCAAAGAGCACCACAGCAAAGTTGTCAAACATCACTACCCTACCCACAATCCCCCAGTCATTCAACCAAAGGGAAAGGAGAAAAAGGAAGTAAAACAAGGTGCAGAGGTGTCTGAGGTTTATATAAAAAGAAAATGTCTGAATACAGGGCGGGCCGTAGACTCACCATGTCAAGAAATAAATTGATCAGGTAAGCATACATTTTGTTTTCTTTCTAATGACATGGTGAATACACAGATCAATTACTGTTGGGAGCCAATACCCAATCCAGAGGACACAGATGATAAGGGAGGGACAAGACAGGAACCTAAACAGAAGGCACCACTGTTTGAAGAACATTTCTCCCAAAAGAAGCCTCAGCCCAGGCAAAAGTATTGAATTTATAGAATTTGGAAAAAGTGTGCAAAGATGACCAAGTTGCAGCCTTGCAAATCTGTTCCACAGAAGCTTCATTTTTGAATGCCCAGGAAAAAGAAACAGACCTTGTGGAATAAGCTGTGATTTTCTCAGGAGGTTTCTGTCCAGCAGCCTCATATGCCAAGCGAATAACACTCTTCAGCGAAAGGGAAAGTGAAGTAGCCGTAGCTTTCTGACCCGTGTGTTTCCCAGAAAAGCAAATAAACAATGCAGAAGACTGACAAACATCCATAGTTGCCTGCAAATAAAATGTTAGCGCTCACACAACATCCAGATTATGTAACAAGCGTTCTTTGTGAGAAGAAGGATAAGGACACAAAGAAGGTACAATGATTTCCTGATTAATATTCTTGACTGAAACAACCTTGGGCAGAAAACCAAACTTAGTACGCAGAACCACCTTATCAGAGTGAAATATAAGATACGGGGAATCACACTGTAAAGCAGAGATTTCAGAAACTCTCCGAGCAGGGGAAATAGCAACAAGAAACAAAACTTTCCAAGATAACATCTTGATATATCTAAAGAATGCATAGGCTCAAATAGAGCCTGTTGTAAAACTTTAAGAACAAAGTTAAGACTCCATGGAGGAGTAACAGATTTAAACACAGGTCGAATTCTAACCAAGACCTAACAAAACGATTGCACGTCTGGCACATCCACCAAGCGCTTATGTAACAAAATAGAAAATGCCGAAATCTGACCCTTTAGAATAATTGCAGACAAACCCTTCTCTAGACCATCCTGGAGAAAGGACAAAATCCTAGGAATCCTTACTCTACTCCAAGATTATCCTTTGGATTCACACCAATACAAGTATTTACACCAGATCTTATGGTAATTCCTGCGAGTCACAGGCTTATGAGCCTGAATCAAGGTCTCAATGACCGACACTGAAAATCCATAGTCACAATCACCCAGGTGGGTCTGTGGAAGCAAGTACCCTAGGAGAGATGATCTTGAGAAAGCCACCACGAAAGAGAGTCTATTGATGCCTGATCTAGATCTATGCGCGGTTACAGGTCCATATAGTCCCGTTCCATTGTCTGAGCATGCATAACTGCAGAGGTCTGAGATTGAACCGAGCAAACGGAATGATGTCTATGGAAGCCACCATTAGACAGATTACCTCCATAGATTGAGCCACTGACGGCCGTGGTGAGGACTGAAGGGCAAAGGAACAGAGTAAGCTTACTTTGCTAAAAAAAATATTAAAATCTTGATTGAAGAAAACTAAACTTTACCTCTTCTTTGCACTACAGGCAAAGAGAATGACTGGGGGATTGTGGGTATGAGAGTGATATTTAACAGCTTTGCTGTGGTGCTCTTTGCCTCCTCCTGCTGGCCAGGAGTGATATTCCCAACAGTTATTGATGATGATCCGTGGACTCACCGTGTCATTAGAAAGAAAACAGAATTTATACTTACCAATACATTTATTTCCTTCAGGCAGATGAGAGTCCATAGCTTCATTACATGTGGGATATGTTCCAGCCTATCAGGAGGAGCTCAAGCCCCTCCCACCTCCTCTCCATCTCCAGTTTACATATAGCCTAGCAGAGGAATGAGACAGAAAAAAGGTAGGATAGACAGAAAGCAGGCTAATAAGGCGTAAATGAGAACTGTCACCCATATACAAAAATAGGGTGGGGGCTATGGACTTTTATCAGCCCGAAGGAAATAAATTTATTTGTAAGTATAAATTATGTTTTCCTTCTTAACTGATGAGAGTCCATAGCTTCATAACATGTGGGATACAATATCCTAATCTAAGAGTCTATGTTAAGAACGGGTTGGACAAAAAGTAGGCAGTTCATATTTGCCTGACACTGAGGCCTAAAGGACTTTTCTGCCAAATTCTGCATCAGAAGAAGCATAAATGTCAATGATAAAATTTGTAAAAAAAAGTGTGAATGGAAGACTAAGCTGCTGCTTTGCAAATCTGTTCCAAAGAGACATCATCCTTTAATGCCCAGGAAGAGGATACTTATTTTGTAGAGTGAGCATTTACTCTCTAGCATGGCGGATTTACTTTAACCAAGTAAGCCTTATGAATAATCTGCTTTAGCCAGGATGCCAGGGCCACCACCGTAGCTTTCTAACCTTTCCTAGGACCAGAGTAGTGGACAAATAAACTGGAAATTTGTCTAAACTCTTCAGTAGCCTAAATATACAACTTTAAAGATATGACATCTAGGTTGTTAAGTAACCTTTACTTTTGGATTAGAAGGCTTTGGTCACAATGAAGGAACAACTATGTCCTGATTAATACTTTCTGAAGATACCACCTTTCAGGACAACAGTTTAATGTCTAAACGATGCATGGATAAAAAGGAGAAACTTGCAGAACAAAGATATCTAAATTCAAGTTCCACAGAGGAGATATTGGACTAACAACAGTACCAATTCTCACCAGGCCTTGAACAAAAGTTTTAACATCTAGAAACTTAGCCAACTTTTTGTAGAACAAACAGTTCACTATCTGACTCTTTAGATAACTAGCCAATAGGCCCTTATATAGTCCATCCTGAAGGAACTGAAGTATTCTTAGAATTTTAAATTAGTTCCAAGAAAGAACCTCAAGAAGAACACTAAAGAAAGTAAGCTTTCCAGATGTTATGATAAATTCTTTGCTTAACTGGCTTACTTGCATGAAGCAAAGTATAGATATTTGAGTCAGAGGAACCACTGATCTTGAGATTTAAGCATTTAACCTTTACGCTTTCAGATTTAGCAAACTGAGATCTAGGTGAAACAGATGTCCTTGAGACAGAAGATCCTTCCTTAGAGGTAGGGTCCAAGTAGGAAGAAAGACATCTGAATAAGGTCCCCATACAAAGTTCTGCAGATCGACAACAAAGCTATGAGAATTACTGAAACTGAATCCTATTTGATTCTTGTAATAACTCTTGAAAGAACAAATTGGGGAAAACAGGAACATTAAATGAATTTATTAGGAACAAACTAGGGTATCTATCATAGAGCTTTGGAGTCGCTATAGCAGGCACAATATGCTTGAAGCTGTGATTCAGCTTGCACACCATTAGATATATATATATATAGTAGAACAAACTTTAGAATAAGCTGGTTGAATATGTCTTGATGAAAAATCCATTCCCCTGACTGAACAGATTAAAGTAGTCTGCTTCCCAATTGTTCACTCCTTAAATATGAAGTTGATAGAGAACAGCATTCATTCTCTATTCATTACAGAGAGACATTTCTTGCATGGTAAGAGAGATGCAAGTCCCTCCTTGATAGTTGCTTTAAGCAACCGCTGTAAAGATGTATAGTGAGAAATGGAGATGGGACTTAACTGAGAATGGACCATGGTCTAAAGAGCTCTAAGAAACACTCAGAGTTCCAGAATGTTAAATGGCAACCTCACCTCCAGAGAGAACCTAACTCCTTGCATTCCTCAAGATCTCCAGATAGTGCCCCAGCCACGGCAAGTGCAGATGTGAGCATTGAAAACGGAGGAAAACAAAAAAAGGATGCAAATATACTATAGAACAAGGAAACAAAGTACCTTTGAGATAGTCATAAGGAAAATAGGAACCTGGTAAGACATTGTAAAAGCTGCCTTAACATTAGGGCTTACCTGCCACATTTGCTAGGTAGACTCATTAATTCTAAATTAAATACAGAGTAAAGCACCTTATCACGCCTGCACCTGAGAATGAGTCTGTAATTACTGATTTGCAGGCTCTGCTTTGTCCTTGAAGTACAGGAGAGCCGAGGAAAAACTTGCATCAGACACTTTCTGCATAATAAAAAATTTCAAAGCAGACATATAAAAGATAACTGTAAAGAGGAAAACAGGATCCACAGGTCTAATCAAAAATAGGTTCCTTATTTGTGAATTAGGTATGTTAACACTAAGCTTGACATAGATAGTGTATATTGAGACTAGCAATGCGTGTTGATGCAAGCACTAAAATATTTTCATCGATCCATGTTTGTATGTAGCTGAACATACAGTTTACACGGTTTGTAAAAAACAGATTCTATACTACTCACAATAATGAGATTACTCAAAGTAAGTTTTAATGAGGTCAGTAGTAACCGGACCACAAAACATACATTAAAAGTACATATGTTGGTAAATTTTGTACATTAAAGTATCCTGTTCTGTAACAGGAAAATTATAGAAAAAAATATACAGAGGTGGAAACATTTGTACTGGTAATTCAAAACTTTATAATACAATACAAAAAGCGTCTGCATAATGATTACATTTGCAGATTTGGTACAAATATGCATGCCCATTGCACTTATCTGAATTTGAATATTGACTCTCTCTCTCTCTCTCTCTCTCTCTCTCTCTCTCTCTCTCTATATATATATATATATATATATATATATATATATATATATATATATATATATATATATGTATATAGATAGATAGATATTTGTAGGATTAGATATACTGCCCAAAGAAATGATTTGTATATACAACCTATAGGTTTTTTTATATTTAATCTGAATGACTGAATGAGTGGACTGCTGTCAATGCATGAACATTTGAGCAAACAATTGTTTTGAGTAAATTACTGTAAATATAAATTGTTTCTGTAGTAAACCATCTACATGTCAATAACAGTAAGCAGTGAGATCCCTGTAAGTCTACTCTTTTTTATTTAGCTGCATAAAATCAGAATATAATTACAGGGGAAATACTGGGTGTCCACTAAAAACTAATATTGAATGTAAAACATCATCATAATTTGTACATAAATTGGTTGAAAATGATATATAAACATATATATCCAGGCATGTAAAAGTCACAAATTCAGTTGTAAGTAGATATGTTATACTATGCAGAGTTATGACTGTATATATATTACATTAAAATACCAAGTACCATGTTGAAAATACACTTGGGGCTTTATATTATGTGAGTCTATACAGGATAGAGCATATAAAACATATATTGCTGACATAAACTGGTTATACAACCACTTATAAATATGTTTAGAATTGTATAACCATTGGATATGTAAACCCAAGTTACTGACTCAATGCAGAATAATACTGTGCTGTTCTAGAGTATATATATATATATATATATATATATATATATATATATATATATATATATATATATATATATATATATATATATAAAGGAGTTAAAATATGGTATGAGCTTAACAAAAACTCCTGACATGCATATAGTTATAAACAAGCATTTAACAGAAAATTGTACATCACCCTGTGAAAAGTTATGCAACCATAACATAGTAAATATTCATGCTTGAAGGAATGGATATTCAAAGTTGAGCCACTGCAGAGAGATCTTGTACATTCTGTAATAAAAGCTCATATTATAAAAACAGTCTCTGCAGAGATAATGGCATGTATTTATCAAGCCGTCAACTGCAAATACGCTGGAATTCCGCAGCGTATTTGTGGCGAGCTTGATTCGCCTTAGTTATCAAACCCTACAAACCAGCAAAAGTAGAATTTAGTGACGTAACATACGATTTGCCGGACTCAGTCCGACACAGATCGATGCTTACGTCACTACAGATGTTCTGAACGCAAGTTCGGCACTATCTGACTACTTTTGCTAGTTATCAAATAACTAGCAGGTACGCTCTGCACTTTTCTGGCCCAGCGTACCTGGTTTTCAATCCGCCGCCTTGGAGGCCGCGGATACCATAGGAATCAATGGGAGTCGGAGAGCAGCGAGAGCTCATGTTCGCTTGCTGCCCGATATCCAATTGATTCCTATGATAATGTCTACACCTAAAACCCTAACATGTACCCCGAGTCTAAACACCCCTAATCTGCCCCCTCACACTGCCGCAACTATATTAAATGTATTAACCCCTAAACCTAAGTCTAACCCTAACCCTAACACCCACTAACTTAAATATAATTTAAATAAATCGAAATAAATTATTACTATTTAAAACTAAATATTTACCTATAAAATAAACCCTAAGATAAGTACAATATAACTAATAGTTACATTGTAACTATCTTAGGGTTTATTTTTATTTTACAGGCAACTTTGTATTTATTTTAACTAGGTAGAAAAGTTATTAAATAGTTATTAACTATTTAATAACCACCTAGCTAAAATAAATACAAAAGTACCTGTAAAATAAAACCTAACCTAAGTTACAATTACACCTAACACTACACTATAATTAAATTAATTACCTACATTAACTACAATTAACTACAATTAAATAAAATTATCTAAAGTACAAAACCCCCCCCCAATAAATTATAGAAAATAATAAAATAATTACAAGTTTTTTAAAATAATTACACCTAATCTAATCCCCCTAATAAAATAAAAAGCCCCCCAAAATAATAAAAAGCCCTACCCTATTCTAAATTACGAATAGCCCTTAAAAGGGCCTTTTGCGGGGCATTGCCCCAAAGTAATTAGCTCTTTTACCTGTAAAAAAAAAGTACAATACCCCCCAACATTAAAACCCACCCACCACCCACACACCCAACCCTACTCTAAAACCCACCCAATCCCCCATTAAAAAAACATAACACTAACCCCTTGAAGATCACCCTACCTTGAGAAGACTTCACCCAACCAGGCCAAAGTCCTCCACGAAGACGGTTAAAGTGGTCCTCCAGATGGGCAGAAGTCTTTATCCAAGCCAGACAGAAGAGGTCCTCCAGACGGGCAGAAATCTTCATCCAGGCGGCATCTTCTATCTTCATCCATCCGGCGTGGAACGGGTCCATCTTCAAGACATTCGACGCGGAGCATCCTCTTCCAATGACATCCGACGACTGAATGACGGTTCCTTTAAATTACATCATCCAAGATGGCGTCCCTTGAATTCCGATTGGCTGATAGATTTCTATCAGCCAATCGGAATTAAGGTAGGAAATATCCTATTGGCTGATGCAATCAGCCAATAGGATTGAAGTTCAATCCTATTGGCTGATCCAATCAGCCAATAGGATTGAGCTTGCATTCTATTGTCTGATTGGAAGAGCCAATAGAATGCGAGCTCAATCCTATTGGCTGATTGGATCAGCCAATAGGATTTTTCCTACCTTAATTCCGATTGGCTGATAGAATTCTATCAGCCAATCGGAATTCAAGGGACGCCATCTTGGATGACGTCATTTAAAGGAATTGTCATTCAGTCGTCGGATGTCATTGGAAGAGGATGCTCCGCATTGGATGTCTTGAAGATGGACCCGTTCCTCGCCTGTAATGCAGCAAGTTCCCTGGAAAGGGTTCTGAAGATAATAGGATCACAACTGCAGTAATACCAATGATTTTATTTAAGCTTGAGTTATTTGGTTACTGTCCCTTTAATTGGGATATGAATTTTTGGTTACAGGAGAGATAAGTTTCCTGTAATGTTCAGTTGCAATGAGAATGAAGTTGCTGTAAGCAGCAATATTGCAGAAATGAATATTTGGTAGGAAGTTCAGTTTTATTTCTTATGCTGCAGAAAAGTTTTTAGGGAAGTGTCACTTTAAACATGAGCAAGTTGAATATACTGGTTGAATATACTGGTTCTATATATATATATTGGTTCTATAGCAGAGAGTACTTGTGCAAGGTTACATTTCCAGCTGCTTTAGTAAACACTAGTTTCGCTATACCTTCTACTCACAGTTCTGGAGGTGTGTCTCTATGCACCAATCAGGTGCGTCCAAAACCGGAGCATGTCTGAGAAGGGAGTTGCGTGTTCTGGGACCTCTATCTGAACAGCCGTGATGTCACGCTGGGGGTGTGAGGTTGAGCACCAATCCGGTGCGGAGAATTACGGCAGCCTGGAACAGAGGAGAAAACAAGCCAAAAGTATTCTTATTTGGTGGCGGTTACAACCGCAATGAGCTGGATGATGTTAGAGATTGTAAATCCCAATAATCTGAAAGTAGATGAAGTAAATCCGGTGGTAAGATAGCAATAACAGGGTTCAAGTGAGCTGGTAATTGACTGGTTTGCAAACAATGAGACTCCTGTCTCTTGAATTTAATAAGTCCTTGACAATGAATAACTGCAGCAAGCAGTTTTGAAGAGTAGATAACTTTCTCTGATATAAATGTCCCAAAACAGGTTTTAGAAGTTATAAATCCTAAATAGTTCAGGAACAAGTTGTCTGGCTTCTTGGTTCTGCACAACTGAGAATAATTAACAAGGAACTAGGGTGGATTGTGGGAATTTATAGAGATTTCTTAAAGGGCTATACCAGCATGAAAATAACCCTGACATATCCCCTGATCAAGGGTGCTGCACCGCAGCAACAGGTCCAGGCCTGTCAGGATTGGCACGATGGAATGCAGTAAGCAGACGAGGAGCATTGATATTACCAACTGGTTCCCAGGAATCCTCCTCAGGACCGTAGCCCTTCCAACGAATCAGATACTGAAGACGCCCACGAAGGAATCAGGAATCACAAATGGCATCAATCTCGTAAGCGTCTTCTGCGATTGGAAATGGATTGATAGGCGTAGAAAACATCTGAGATCTTTTAGGAGTGTATGGTTTTAAGAGGGATACATGAAAAGTTGGGTGAAATCTGTATTCTTGAGGTAGATCCAAGGTGACAGCATTTTCATTTACAATACGTGATATCCGACCAATGAAGAGTTGGGATAACTTCTTACATGGAGAGTTAAGCTTCAGATTTTTAGTCGAAAGCCAAACTCTGTCTCCCACAGAGTATGTAGGAGGAATTCTTCTTTTAGCATCATAATACCTTTTCTGTCTCAATTGAGCTTCTTTGATGTTTTCTTTAAAAAAAGTGAATGATTCAGCAATCGTATTACTTGTTTCATCAACCTGCGGTGAAGTTTTGTTTAGTTGAGGATATACATGAAAAGAAGGATGATACCCATAGCTTAGAGAAAAACGGGGTAGATTTAGTGGAAACGTTATACGAGTTGTTGGAAGCGTATTCAGCTGTTGTAATGTTGTCAAACCTTTGATCCTGTTGGAAAGAACAATAACATCTGATATACTGCTCTAGCCATTGGTTGACTCTTTCAGTTTGCCCGTTTGTTTGGGGATGGAAAGCGGTGCTAAATTGTTCAATGTGTAGGACCTTGCATATAGCTTTCCAAAACTTGGAGGTGAACTGGGATCCCCTATCAGTGATGATAATAGAGGGGAGTCTGTGTAGTCTAACTACGTGTTGTAGAAACAGCTCGGCAGTTTCTGCTGCGGTAGGTAACTTCCTGTAGGGAATAAAGTGAGCCATCTTTGTAAGAAGATCAACCACCACAAGAATAGTGGTACAGTTACGAGATATAGGAAGATCAACAATGTAGTCCATACCAATGGTTTGCCACGGACGACCCGGAATGGGTAAGGGTTTTAACATACCATAAGGTTTACACCTTTCAGGTTTTAATATGGCACATGTTTCACAAGTGCTTACATAATCTTTTACCGATGAGTCAATATTGGGCCACCAATAATTTCTTTTTAGAAGTTCAAGAGTTCTCTGTACTCCAGGATGCCTGGCGAGTGGAGCGTCATGATGATGATATAGGACTTGATCTCTGATAGAAGGAGGTATGAAAAGTTTATCTTTGTAGTAGTAGAGAGAATCATTCTTTTCTGTTAACTTCTCTTTTGGAAAAGAGAGGTCTTTATGTTGGGAATCACGGAGAGAGCAGTAGGGAGTAAGCATAGCACAAAAATGATCTGGAGTGAGAATTGTCGTAGGAGTATTTTCAACTGAACATTGGTTAAGCCTTCTAGAGAGAGCATCTGCCTTTCCATTCTTCGAACCTGGGCGATATGTAATATGAAAATTAAACCTGGTGAAATATAGACTCCAGCGGAGTTGGCATGCAGAGAGGGTTTTACTTGATTGAAGGTACTCTAAATTCCGATGATCAGTATAAACCAGTATGGGGATCTTAGTTCCCTCGAGGAGATGTTGAACCTTGAGAAGAAGGCTACCGGGTGTATGGGATCTGAGGGTGATTTTCTCTTAGAGAGTATGGCACCCAAAGCGAAGTTGGAGGCATCTACCTCAAGGATGAATTGCAAGGAAGGATTAGGGAATTGCAGAATAGGTGCAGTCGTAAAAGAGGTCTTAAGTATATCGAAAGCTTCTTGTGCCTTTGGATTCCAGACAAATGGAGAACGAGATCCAGTGAGATAACTGAGAGGTTTGGCAATAGCAGAAAACCCCTTTATGAATTTCCGGTAAAAATTTGCAAATCCCAGAAAACTTTGGACATCTTTTGTGGAAGCAGGTGTGGGCCAATTTTTTATCGCATCTACCTTATCATCCTCCATTCTGATTCCTGCATGTGAAATATGATATCCAAGGAAGGAGATCTCAGAGACATGGAACAAACACTTCTCTGGTTTGGCAAAAAGTTGGTGTGTACATAGTCTTCCCAATACCCAACGAACATGTTTCTGATGATCTTCAAGGTTATCTGAGTAGATCAGGATATCATCCAAATAAACCACCAAGCACATGTTCAGCAAATCTCTAAAGATGTCTTTGATGAAATGCTGGAACATGGCTGGGGCATTACATAACCCAAAAGGCATTACTAGGTATTCATACAACCCGTAGCGTGTCCTGAAGGCAGTGAGCCACTCGTCCCCTTCTCGGATCCTGACCAGGTTATAAGCTCCTCTTAAGTTGAGTTTGGAATAGATCTTTGCTTGAATAAGTCATTCAACAAGCTCCGGTATCAATGGCAAAGGATACCTGTTCTTCACAATTCTTTAATTCAGTTGTCGATAATCTATGAAGGGTCTCAAAGAATTGTCTTTGTTCCTAACAAAGAAGATGCCAGCTTCAGCTGGGGAGGTGGACGGTCTGATAAAACCCTTCTTGAGGTTGTCATCGATGTATGACTTTAGATGTTCCAATTCGGGATGAGAAAGCGGATAAATGTGCCCATATGGAATAGTGGCCCCAGGTAATAACTCGATGGGGCAATCATAGATGCGGTGTGGGGGCAATGTCTCTGCTTCCTTTTTACTAAAAACATCTGCAAAATCCTGATATGCTTCTGGTAGAACAAATTCTGATGTGTACAGTATCTTCTGGCAGGGAAGACAACATTTCTGGCAGAATGAAGAATCAAAGTATACTTGAAGTGTGCCCCAATCTATCCTTGGTTTATGTATTTGTAGCCAAGAAAGCCCTAAAACTATGGGAAACAAAGGAGATGGTATGATGTCAAAAACAATAAATTCAGTATGTCCTGAATCAGTGGTTATCTTAATAGGTATGGTGTGGTGTGTAATGGGACCAGTGTTTATCAATGACCCATCAATGACACGTATTGTCATAGGAGTTGCTTTCAAACATAAAGGGATTTTATTTTTCTTAGCTAGATCAGCATCCAGGAAGTTGGAGTATGCCCCGGAATCAATGATAGCTTCAGTACGTAGTGCTTGAAGATCCCACTGTAGGGAGAGAGACATTGTACAGTAAGCAGAATTAGAAATTGTATTAATGAAATAGTTATGAATGATGGGGAACTTACTGTTCTGCTGACAATGAAGAATAAGACATTCTTTCACTGTATGTGTTGGGGATCCGCAGTATATACAGAGGTTAGCTCTCTTTCTATGCAACCTCTCTTCTGGTTGTTGAGGACCCTTCGTAAATCCTAGGTCCATAGGAACAGGGGTATCCCTGGAGGTTGAGGTTGAATTAGGTGAAGTGTAAACCTTAGATGGAGTATCCGTATGTGTTCGCTCTGCACGTCTTTCCCTAAGACGTCTATCGATATGTATGGATAGGTCTATCAATCCTTCCAGGGTTCTGGGCAGTGCAGCCCGTGCTAACTCATCCTTCAGAGGATCACTCAATCCCAATCTGTATTGATTGCGTAAAGAAATGTCGCTCCATTCAGAATCTTTTGCATAGAGCTTAAATTCTGTGAGGTATTCTTCTACTGGTCTGCGACCCTGTTTTAGAGAGCACATGCTGGTTTCAGCAGACAGTTGTTTTTGAGTGTCATCATATAGTATTCCCATTTGAGAAACGAAATCTGTGAGAGAACCAAGGATAGGATCTTCATTCTCAAAAAATACATCTGCCCATTTGCGGGGCTCTCCCCTAAGAAAAGAAATGACAGTCATAACCTTTAACCTCTCATTATGATAAGTCTTGGGTCTCATCTGGAAAAGGAGGTTGCAGGCATTCCTAAATTGCCTATAAGCTGATCTCTGTCCAGAGAACACTTCAGGGAGAGAAACTTGTGGTTCTGGGGTGTTGTCCCTAAGTATAGTGGATAAAGAATCATTCCGAATTTGTAGCTCTCTAACTCCCTGTGAAAGTTGATCCACAAGTTGTGTTAAATTATATACCACAGTTGGTATATCTGCTGGATCCATGGTTGGGTCAATTATTATGTAATGCAGCTAGTTCCCTGGAAAGGGTTCTGAAGATAATAGGATCACAACTGCAGTAATATCAATGGTTTTATTTAATCTGGAGTTATAAGTGGGATATGAAAATTTGGTTACAGGAGAGATAAGTTTCCTGTAATGTTCAGTTTGCAATGAGAATGAAGTTGCTGTAAGCAGCAATATTGCAGAAATGAATATTTGGTAGGAAGTTCAGTTTTATTTCTTATGCTGCAGAAAAGTTTTTAGGGAAGTGTCACTTTAAACATGAGCAAGTTGAATATACTTGGTTCTACAGCAGAGAGTACTTGTGCAAGGTTACATTTCCAGCTGCTTTAGTAAACACTAGTTTCACTATACCTTCTACTCACAGTTCTGGAGGTGTGTCTCTATGCACCAATCAGGTGCGTCCAAAACCGGAGCGTGTCTGAGAAGGGAGTTGCTTGTTCCGGGAGCTCTATCTGAACAGCCGTGATGTCACGCTGGGGGTGTGAGGCTGAGCACCAATCCGGTGTGAAGAATTACGGCAGCCTGGAACAGAGGAGAAAACAAGCCAAAAGTATTCTTATTTGGTGGCAGTTACAACCGCAATTAGCTGGATGATGTTAGAGATTGTAAGTCCAAATAATCTGAAAGTAGATGAAGTAAATCATGTGGTAAGATAGCAATAACAGGGTTCAAGTGAGCTGGTAATTGGCTGGTTTGCAAACAATGAGACTCCTGTCTCTTGAATTTAATAAGTCCTTGACAATGAATAACTGCAGCAAGCAGTTTTGAAGAGTAGATAACTTTCTCTGATATAAAAGTCCCAAAACAGGTTTTAGCAGGTATAAATCCTAAATAGTTCAGGAACAAGTTGTCTGGCTTCTTAGTTCTGCACAACTGAGAATAATTGACATGGAACCAGGGTGGATTATGGGAATTTATAGAGATTTCTTAAAGGGCTATACTAGCATGAAAATAACCCTGACAGCGCTGGATGGATGAAGATAGAAGATGCCGCCTGAATGAAGACTTCTGCCCATCTGGAGGACCTCTTCTGGCTGGCTTGGATGAAGACTGCTGCCCGTCTGGAGGATCACTTCGCCCGGCTTCGTGGAGGACTTCGGCCCGGTTGGGTGAAGACTTCTCAAGGTAGGATGATCTTCAAGGGGTTAGTGTTAGGTTTTTTTAGGGGGGATTGGGTGAGTTTTAGAGTAGGGTTGGTTGTGTGGGTGGTGGGTTTTAATGTTGGTGGGGGGGTATTGTACTTTTTTTTTTCAGGTAAAAGAGCTGATTACTTTGGGGCAATGCCCCGCAAAAGGCCCTTTTAAGGGCTAGTCGTAATTTAGTATAGGGAAGGGCTTTTTATTATTTTGGGGGGATTTTTTATTTTATTAGGGGGATTAGATTAGGTGTAATTAGTTTAAAAAACTTAATTAAGTAATTTGTAGTTAATGTAGGTAATTCATTTAATTATAGTGTAGTGTTAGGTGTAATTGTAACTTAGGTTAAGTTTTATTTTACAGGTACTTTTGTATTTATTTTAACTAGGTAGTTATTAAATAGTTAATAACTATTTAATAACTATTGTAGCTAGTTAAAATAAATACAAAGTTGCCTATAAAATAAAAATAAACCCTAAGATAGCTACAATGTAACTATTCGTTATATTGTACCTATCTTACGGCTAGATTTATAGTTTTGTTGGTAACGACCCGCGTAGCTAACGCTGGCTTTTTTCTGGCCGCACCTTTAAAATAACTCTGGTATTGAGAGTCCACAGAATGGCTGCGTTAGGCTCCAAAAAAGGAGCGTAGAGCATATTTAACGCAACTTCAACTTTCGATACCAGAGTTGCTTACGGACGCGGCCAGCCTCAAAAACGTGCTTGTGCACGATTCCCCCATAGAAAACAATGGGGCTGTTTGAGCTGAAAAAAAACCTAACACCTGCAAAAAAGCCGCGTTCAGCTCCTAACGCAGCCCCATTGTTTGCTATGCAGAAACACTTCCTACGTCTGCATCTAACACTCTAACATGTACCCCGAGTCTAAACACCCCTAACCTTACACTTATTAACCCCTATTCTGCCTCCCCCGCTATCGCTGACCCCTGCATATTATTATTAACCCCTAATCTGCCGCTCCGTAAACCGTCGCTACTTACATTATCCCTATGTACCCCTAGTCTGCTGCCCCTAACACCGCCGACCCCTATATTATATTTATTAACCCCTAATCTGCCCCCCACAACGTCGCCTCCACCTGCCTACACTTATTAACCCCTAATCTGCCGAGCGGACCGCACCGCTACTATAATAAAATTATTAACCCCTAATCCGCCTCACTAACCCTATAATAAATAGTATTAACCCCTAATCTGCCCTCCCTAACATCGCCGACACCTAACTTCAAACATTAACCCCTAATCTGCCGACTGGAGCTCACAGCTATTCTAATAAATGTATTAACCCCTAAAGCTAACTCTAACCCTAACACTAACACCCCCCTAACTTAAATATAATTTTAATCTAACAAAATAAATTAACTCTTATTAAATAAATTATTCCTATTTAAAGCTAAATACTTACCTGTAAAATAAATCCTAATATAGCTACAATATAAATTATAATTATATTATAGCTATTTTAGGATTAATATTTATTTTCCAGGTAACTTTGTATTTATTTTAACCAGGTACAATAGCTATTAAATAGTTAAGAACTATTTAATAGCTAAAATAGTTAAAATAATTACAAATTTACCTGTAAAATAAATCCTAACCTAAGTTACAATTAAACCTAACACTACACTATCAATAAATTAATTAAATAAAATACCAATAATTATCTACAATTAAACCTAACACTACACTATCAATAAATAAATTAAATACAATTCCTACAAATAAATACAATGAAATAAACTAACTAAAGTACAAAAAATAAAAAAGAACTAAGTTACAAAAAATAAAAAAATATTTACAAACATTAGAAATATATTACAACAATTTTAAACTAATTACACCTACTCTAAGCCCCCTAATAAAATAACAAAGCCCCCCAAAATAAAAAAAATGCCCTACCCTATTCTAAATTACTAAAGTTCAAAGCTCTTTTACCTTACCAGCCCTGAACAGGGCCCTTTGCGGGGCATGCCCCAAGAAGTTCAGCTCTTTTGCCTGTAAAAAAAAACATACAATACCCCCCCCAACATTACAACCCACCACCCACATACCCCTAATCTAACCCAAACCCCCCTTAAATAAACCTAACACTAAGCCCCTGAAGATCTTCCTACCTTATCTTCACCATACCAGGTTCACCGATCGATCCAGAAGAGCTCCTCCGATGTCGTGATCCAAGCCCAAGCGGGGGGCTGAAGAGGTCCATGATCCGGCTGAAGTCATCATCCAAGCGGGAGCTGAAGAGGTCCATGATCCGGATGAAGTCTTCATCCAAGCGGGAGCTGAAGAGGTCCATGATCCGGATGAAGTCTTATATCAACGGCATCTTCAATCTTCTTTCTTCGGGAGCCATCATCTTCCATCCGACGCGGAACATCCTCTTCTCCCGACGCCTACTAACCAAATGACGGTTCCTTTAAATTACGTCATCCAAGATGGAGTCCCTCGAATTCCGATTGGCTGATCCGATCAGCCAATAGAATGCAAGCTCAATCTTATTGGCTGATTGGATCAGCCAATCGGATTGAACTTGATTCTGATTGGCTGATTCCATCAGCCAATCAGAATATTCCTACCTTAATTCCGATTGGCTGATAGAATCCTATCAGCCAATCGGAATTCGAGGGACGGCATCTTGGATGACGTCATTTAAAGGAATCGTCATTCGGCTAGTAGGCGTCGGGAGAAGAGGATGTTCCGCGTCGGATGGAAGATGATGGCTCCCGAAGAAAGAAGATTGAAGATGCCGTTGATAGAAGACTTCATCCGGATCATGGACCTCTTCAGCTCCCGCTTGGATGAAGACTTCATCCGGATCATGGACCTCTTCAGCTCCCGCTTGGATGATGACTTCAGCCGGATCATGGACCTCTTCAGCCCCCCGCTTGGGCTTGGATCAGGATATCGGAGGAGCTCTTCTGGATCGATCGGTGAACCTGGTATGGTGAAGATAAGGTAGGAAGATCTTCAGGGGCTTAGTGTTAGGTTTATTTAAGGGGAGTTTGGGTTAGATTAGGGGTATGTGGGTGGTGGGTTGTAATGTTGGGGGGGGGGTATTGTATGTTTTTTTTTACAGGCAAAAGAGCTGAACTTCTTGGGGCATGCCCCGCAAAAGGCCCTGTTCAGGGCTGGTAAGGTAAAAGAGCTTTGAACTTTAGTAATTTAGAATAGGGTAGGGCATTTTTTTATTTTGGGGGGCTTTGTTATTTTATTAGGGGGCTTAGAGTAGGTGTAATTAGTTTAAAATTGTTGTAATATTTTTATTATGTTTGTAAATATTTTTTTTTTTATTGTAACTTAGTCCTTTTTTATTTTTTGTACTTTAGTTAGTTTATTTCATTGTAGTTATTTGTAGGTATTGTATTTAATTAATTTATTGATGTTGTAGTGTTAGGTTTAATTGTAGGTAATTGTAGGTATTTTATATAATTAATTTATTGATAGTGTAGTGTTAGGTTTAATTGTAACTTAGGTTAGGATTTATTTTACAGGTAAATTTGTAATTATTTTAACTAGGTAGCTATTAAATAGTTCTTAACTATTTAATAGCTATTGTACCTGGTTAAAATAAATACAAAATTACCTGTAAAATAAATATAAATCCTAAAATAGCTATAATATAATTATAATTTATATTGTAGCTATATTAGGATTTATTTTACAGGTAAGTATTTAGCTTTAAATAGGAATAATTTATTTAATAAGAGTTAATTAATTTCGTTAGATTTAAATTATATTTAATTTAGGGGGGTGTTAGTGTTAGGGTTAGACTTAGCTTTAGGGGTTAATACATTTATTAGAATAGCGGTGAGCTCCGGTCGGCAGATTAGGGGTTAATGTTTGAAGTTAGGTGTCGGCGATGTTAGGGAGGGCAGATTAGGGGTTAATACTATTTATTATAGGGTTAGTGAGGCGGATTAGGGGTTAATAACTTTATTATAATAGCGGTGCGGTCCGGTCGGCAGATTAGGGGTTAATAAGTGTAGGCAGGTGGAGGCGACGTTGAGGGCTGCAGATTAGGGGTTAATAAATATAATATAGGGGTCGGCGGTGTTAGGGGCAGCAGATTAGGGGTACATAGCTATAATGTAGGTGGCGGCGCTTTGCGGTCAGCAGATTAGGGGTTAATTATTGTAGGTAGCTGGCGGCGACGTTGTGGGGGGCAAGTTAAGGGTTAATAAATATAATACAGGGGTCGGCGGCGTTAGGGGCAGCAGATTAGGGGTACATAAGTATAACGTAGGTGGCGGTCGGCAGATTAGGGGTTAAAAAAAAATAATCGAGTGGCGGCGATGTGGGGGGACCTCGGTTTAGGGGTACATAGGTAGTTTATGGGTGTTAGTGTACTTTAGAGCACAGTAGTTAAGAGCTTTATGAACCAGCGTTAGCCCAGAAAGCTCTTAACTACTGACTTTCTTTCTGCGGCTGGAGTTTTGTCGTTAGATTTCTAACGCTCACTTCAGACACGACTCTAAATACCGGAGTTAGAAAGATCCCATTGAAAAGATAGGATACGCAAATGACGTAAGGGGATCTGCGGTATGGAAAAGTCGCGGCTGAAAAGTGAGCGTTAGATCCTTTTTTTTTTTTTTTTTAATCAAGGTTTTTTATTGAGGTAATTCAAAAGATAACTTACAGTTTGCATTGTCACATTTAAGGGATGCAGAACAGAAAATGTCCCGTATGACCATGTCAAGAATCACATACATTAGTGCCAAACAAAGTTACCTATACAAGAAAACTGCAAACAACATATAAAAATCGTATGTAGTATAGTAAATCACATTGCTTCTATTAGCTGTGTCAAACTTAAAATGCAACAATAATAATTTGATACCTCTTTTTCAAATGTAAAATAACTCAAGCTAAGTACCTCTGAGACATGAAATGCTGTCTATTAGAATGATATTTTAAGATTGCACCTGCATGCTTTAACATACTCTTATCACTGAGAGGTAATACATTTTTATACCCTAGTATATGTAGGTACATAGTAATGGATTAATACCATTAAAAAAAATTCACCAAATTGGGTGAATAGTAAAGGGATATAATAATATATAATGGATATAAATTTGAGCTAGAGGGAAAAAGGGTTACAATATAGATATATAAACAGATTACACAATATATGTTTGTCTATTAAAATTGGATCTCATAATATGTAGGGCTACCAAAAAGATAGACATAATACCCCGTGTTAAAGGATGTTCCCCTGAATGAGTGTATTGTGAAGCTAGGAGAATGGATTCCTTATGCAATAAACCCCTGTCACACCAAATAAACCCCTGCAACATACATAACCTTCTGAGACGTCCAAGTAATAGCTGAGAAGAGAGGAGTTGGGGCATGAAACTTTAAAGTAACAGGAATGCCATATATAATTAATTCTCCCCCGTAGATGCTCCATATGCGTAATATATGCTCCTCCACCCCGGCCGCTGGTAGAGTTGCATCCTCACATAGGCCGACCACAAGGATAAAATCGACTAGTTGAGTAACATTGCTCCCCTCCACTAAATAGCACAATATACATGGGGTATCTTTAGATTAGCAGAGGATATACCCAAAATAGCCACTCATTCTGCAAAAGCTGTCATCCGCCATCACTGGGTTAAGAACTCATCTTTATTAAGGGGCTAAGAGGTAAAACTTAATGTAGACTGCAAGGAACAATTTACATACTTAGATCTTAAACAATAATCTTCTACCGTACATTCTAAAATATAGTCATGCAATTAAATCTGATAACAACAGAACAACTACTGCAGCTACTGGTCGCACTATACATTAGATATGTCCTCAGATAATGGTACATTTAATACTTCCTTTACAATCAAGCCCATAAGCTATCATTAAAGCAAAGAAGTCCAGCAGGAGAAAATGTTACCGAGCCAGTAACCTCATATGGAAAGTCTATGACCAAGTCAGCCGACCCCTGCTTTAGGAACCACCAGGGTAAATGAACATTCTATTTGCGACATGTCATGGCATATGCTGCTAGTGTAATAGAAGTACCCTCCACTCATCTGTTCCCATATGAGTGGTGCCGGCTTTTGGGGAAGATCGAGTTCGGTTCCATAGCCGATGTACATCTGGTGATCCATCCAGTCTGCTGTAAGTAGTCGGGTTTTGCCCATATGACTCCAGACACTCACGTTGCTAATAGCCATATTCTCTGCTTCCTGTCCTATCAAAGCAGTAGGAGTAAAATTAGCTTGTATGCCATCTACCTTCCTCGCTGTCATGACTGAGGATAGCGGTGACTCTTTCAAATTTCGAAGAGCCGAGGTCTCCTAGATCCTTTTTTTAATGACTCCAAATACCGGCGGTAGCCTAAAACCAGCGTTAGGAGCCTCTAACGCTGGTTTTCACGGCTACCGCCAAACTCCAAATCTAGGCCTTAGGGTTTCTTTTATAGGTAAGTATTTAGTTTTAAATAGGAATAATTTATTTCGATGTATTTAAATTATATTTAAGTTAGGGGTTGTTAGGGTTAAAAAATGTATTTAGTTGCGGCAGGGTCCGGGAGCGGCGGTTTAGGGGGTAAACAGTATAGTATAGTGTGGGTACTTAGTGACAGTATACCAAGAAAGCTGGAAAAAAAAACAAAGAGCAGAGAGATCGATGACTATTAGTTAACAACAGTTTGCTGCTCATCGCACCGTACTTGGTGCGCAGCTTTTTGACAGCTTTTTTGGTAACTTCGGAGAACATATTTACTTCCGCCGCTGCGATGCTAGGCGAACTTAGGCAAGCGTATTGGTGCCGTTGAATGCAAGAAAGTCGACGGCTTGATAAGAAGATGCCAATGTCTGTTGTACAATTTCATACCTATATAGTATCAATGCACTGTAAGGAGAGTACACCATTTTAAATCTGTATTCCATAAAACACAACAGAAACTCTCTGTCATAATTGACCATACTCTAGCAGCAAGGACATACATGTAATATTATATGTATACATTATGTATGCAAATTTAACCCTTTGAGTGCTAATGATGGCTCTGAGCCGTCACAGAGTTTCCCACTTTGGTGCTAATGACGGCTCAGAGCCATCACTATCACTCTCCCACCTTGAGGAAGATCTGGGGGCTCCCACCCGCTCCTACCCTGGCGATCGTGCCTGTAGAGTGACCACGCAACTTTATTAACAATTTGTCAATACAAAGTATAGGGACAGGGGGCATGCTGCTTAGAAGCCTGTATCTCAGGCATCTAAGAAGCTACAAACCCCCAAGACCCACCCGCGCCGGATGGATAAAGATAGAAGAGGCCGCATGGATGAAGACTTCGCCCGGATGGATGAATATGGAAGAGGCCGCCCGGATGAAGACTTCTTGCCCCCCAGATGAAGACTTCTTGCCGGCTGGACGGATCCTTCAAGTGGAACTTCAAAAACTGTAAGTGGATCGTCGGGGTTAGTGTTAGGTTTATTTAAGGTTTTTTTGGGAGGGTTTTATTTTTATAGTAGGGTCTGGGCAGGTAAAAGAACTAAATGCCCTTTTAAGGGCAATGCCCATACAAATGCCCCTTTCAGGGCAATGGGGAGCTTAGGTTATTCTTTGGGGTAATGCCCCACAAAAGGCCCTTTTAAGGGCCATTTGTAGTTTATTGTAGGCTAGTTTATTTTTTATTTTGGGGGGGGGGTATTTTGATAGGGCTATTAGATTAGGTGTAATTCGTTTTTATTTTTGATACTATGTTTTTTTTCATAATTTAGTGTTTTTTTATTTATTTTTATTTTTTGTAAGTTAGTGTTTTGTTTTTTTGTAATTTAGTAATTTTTAATAGTAGATTTAAATAATTTGAGTAGGGTTAGGTTTTTTTTAATATGTAATATAGTTAATTTAATTGGTAGTTTAATGTAATTGTAGTATAATAGTTGGGGTAGGTTAATTAATAGTTTAGAATTAGTTTCTTTTAATGGTACAGGTAAGTTTAAATGTATTTTAAGATAGAGATGTTGTAATTTTAATGTAAAGTTAGCGGGTTGTTAGGTTTAGGGGTTAATAGCTTAATTTAGGTTATGGCGATGTGGGGGGCTGGCGGTTTAGAGGTTAATAGGTTTAGTTAATGGTAGTGATGTGGGAGGCCAGTTTAGGGGTTAATACATTTAATAAGTGGTGGCGGTGTCTGGGATCGGCAGAATAGGGGTTAATAACTTTTATTTAGGTGGAGGCGATGTCAGGGCGACAGATTAGGGGTGTTTAGACTCAGGGCTTATGTTAGGGTTTTAGGTGTAAACGTTACTTGTTTTCTACCATAGAAATCAATGGGATATCTGGCAGCATCGAACATAAACTTTCGCTGCTTTCAGACTCCATTGATTGCTATGGCATCCACGGCCTCCAGGGTGGTGGATTGAACACCAGGTACGCTGGGAATAGCTGCAAGCGTACCGGTTAACTATTTGATAACTTTTAAAAAGCATCAAATAGTGCCGAATGTGTATTCGGAAAAATCTGTAATGACGTTAGCATCGATGTGTCGTATTGAGACTGGCGGATCATATTTTACGTCACAGATTTCAACTTTTGCTGGTCTGTAGGCTTTGATAACTAGGTCGTATCAAGCGCGCCACAATTATGCTGCGGAATTCCAGTGTATTTGCGGTTGACGGCTTGAAAAATATCCCCCTTAGAATCCACCAAATCAAATTCACAGCAGCTGAAGCAAACAAGGGAAAAAGGTTGCCAAGGAGAGGGAGCAGAGCTTATCACCAAAACAATATGCAGGCCCAAGAATTGTACAGGATTTTTAAATAAACAGTCAAAATTTAAAATTGTGAAAAAAACACCTCTCCTAAGGCCACCTGTGTTCTCCTTCCCAACTGCAATTTGAGAGATCTAACTGATAACTGCACAAGACAGTTACTGGCTCTATTAAAGAGACCTCACAGGTTGCTGATCTAGTAGAGAGCCCATCCAGTGCAAGTAACTATACTACAGAGGATGCTGCAGATATTCCTGTAACCCCTCAGGGGAAGCTAGGGACGTGTCCTTGTGATGCTTAAGGGCAGGTTAGATTACCCACTAGGGTTATGCAAATCCTCATCTCTGTTTCACTCAGAGTCTTCTTAAATCTTCATGGAGTGAAGTTGCTTAGGGGTTCTGGGTCCCATGTCAGGTCTGACTCTGAGCTCACAAATCATATAAAAAGACCAGTGAGTCTTGTATCATATCAGCAATTAACAAACTGAATCATTATCAGATGGTACAAGCACCTTAGGCTCTCTGAGTGCTTTGTTTAAATTGCTGGTGAATGGTGCATACATTTTTGAAGCAGCTATAGCTTTTATTAGAAGCATCTTTGCTACTACCTGTTTATTACAAAAAGGCTTATATTCTAAACTGAAATGCATCCATGTGGATTAGAATTTTGGCTGGAATTTCCCTTCAAGTTTAAAGTTTTCAGATTGATATTGAAATGAACACAAAGTACATGCAACTGATATTAATAATATTTACACCTTTGACACCTTTTCATATACCATATAAATTTAAAACAATGTAAACACCACTTTTATATTTTTTTTAAATAGAATTAGTTTAAATTAATTGTTCTTCACTCATTTAAACAATGTTATTGGTATTTATAAATATATATTTAAGTATCTATATCTGTATATCAATATCAACATATGCTTGGGGGCATATTTATTAATGTGCAAGCAGACATGATACAAAGCATACGCTCTCTGCATTTATCATTGCACCAGCAGTTCTTGTGAACTGCTGGTGCAATGCCTCCTCCTACAGATTCACAGCAGGGGGTGTCAATCAACTCAATCGTATTTGATTGGGTTGATTTCTGTCCGCGGCCTCAGAGCATTAGACCGCTGCTTCATAACTTCTGTTTCCGGTGATCTTGAAGGCTCGCCGGAAACAAGGGGCATCAAGCTCGATACAGAGCTTGACAAATATGCCCATTGATCATTAACTTTTTACTTTCAACTTGTAATATGAGCACAAGAATGAGAGCACTATTGATTTAACTTGAGTTCATTTAACTTGAAATTGGAACAGCCAATAGAATGCAAGCTCAATCCTATTGGCTGATTGGATCAGCCAATAGGGTTGAAGTTCAATCCTATTGGCTGATTGCATCAGCCAATAAGATTTTTTCAACCTTAATTTCCGATTTAATGATAGAATTCTATCAGCCAAACGGAATCTAAGGGAAGCCATCTTGGATGACGTCACTTAAAGGAACCTTCATTCGTCGTGTAGTCGTCGGAAGAAGAGGATGCTCCGTGTCGGATGTCTTGAAGATGGACCCGCTCCGCGCCGGATGGATGAAGATAAAAGATGCCGTCTGGATGAAGACTTCTGCCCGTCTGGAGGACCACTTCTTCCGGCTTGGGTGAAGACTTCTCCCTGCTTCATTGAGTATGTATGTCCGATCTTCAAAACTCTAAGTGGATCTTCAGGGGTTAGTGTTAGGTTTTTTTAAGGGTTTATTGGGTGGGTTTTATTTTTAGGTTAGGGCTTTGGGCCGCAATAGAGCTAAATGTCCTTTTAAGGGCAATGCCCATCCAAATGCCCTTTTCAGGGCAATGGGGAGCTAAGGTTTTTTTAGTTAGGGTTTTATTTGGGGGGTTGGTTGTGTGGGTGGTGGGTTTTACTGTTGGGGGGGTTGTTTGTATTTTTTTTTACAGGTAAAAGAGCTTATTTCTTTGGTGCAATGCCCCACAAAAGGCCCTTTTAAGGGCTATTGGTAGTTTAGTTTAGGCTATGGTTTTTTCATTTTGGGGGGGCTTTTTTATATTGATAGGGCTATTAGATTAGGTGTAATTAGTTTAAATATCTTGTAATTTGTTTTTTATTTTCTGTAATTTAGTGTTTTGTTTTTTTTAATTTATCTAAGTGTATTTAATTTATTTAATTGTATTTAATTTAGGTAATTTATTTAATTGTAGTGTAGTATTAGGTGTTAGTGTAACTTAGGTTAAGTTTTATTTTACAGGTCAATTTGTATTTATTTTAGCTAGGTAGTTAGTAAATAGTTAATAACTATTTAGTAACTATTCTACCTAGTTAAAATAAACACAAACTTGCCTGTAAAATAAAAATAAATCCTAAGTTATCTACAATGTAACTATTAGTTATATTGTAGCTATCTTAGGGTTTATTTTAGAGGTAAGTATTTATTTTTCAATATGAATTATTTAGCTATTAATAGTAAGTTTTATATAGATTTATTTTAATTATATTTAAGTTAGGGGGTTTTAGGGTGAGACTTAGATTTAGGGGTTAATAAATTTAGTATAGTGGTGGCGACATTGAGGGCGGCAGGTTAGGGGTTAATAAATGTAGGTAGGTGGTGGCGGTTAATACTATTTAACTAGTGTTTGCGAGGCGGGAGTGCGGCGGTTTAGGGGTTAATATGTTTATTATAGTATAATGCAGGTGTAGGCGATGTCGTGGGTGCCAGATTAGGGGTTAATAAGTGTAAGATTAGGGGTGTTTAGACTCGGGGATCAGTTAGGGTGTTACGTGTAAACATAAAATGTGTTTCCCCATAGGAATCAATGGGGCTGCGTTACTGAGCTTTACGCTGCTTTTTTGCAGGTGTTAGACTTTTTCTCAGCCAGCTCTACCCATTGATGTCTATGGGGAAATTGCGCATGAGCACATACAACCAGCTCACCGCTGACTTAAGCAGCGCTGGTATTGGAGTGCGGTATGGAGCACAATTTTGCTCCACGCTTTCTTCTTGCCTTTTAACGCCGGGTTTGTAAAAACCTGTAATACCAACACTGTTTGGAACATTCCTTTTCTACAAATTAAGCTCACTGAGGATACAAAGAGGTAACTGTGAAACCGTAATATATCACAACATAAATATAAGGATAAAGAACACAGCCCTCAGTAATTTATCTCCAATTACTTACAAATGCTTTGATGAACTTTTTAGATACAAAAAATTACAACCAATATAAGTAAACAGCCATTGTGGGGACACCATTTATAATCAGTTTTGCATTTAAATTGTTTTAACTAATTGTTAGTTTTTGCTACATATTTGTAATTTTAAAGTTGATGAAATATAGATATAAAATATCGAAAAGAGACAAATATTATTAATTGTGTTGAAATAAAAGAATACATTCTATCTAAAATCTTTGAACAAAGGATACAAAAGAGCAGATAAATCCTTTTATTTGTGTATAAAACAAATGTATATCTGAATTTTAGAAATTTTATGAATTGATCGATATAGTGTTGCAACACTTAGGGATTGTGATTTATTTTATCTTGGCATTATCATGTTTTTATTTTGAAAATAAATTGTAGAAGAATTTTTCACTTATTCTGTCCAAGGTCCAGTTTTTCTACATATTTAGCTAACGACTTCCATACACACCTTTATACCTTTTGCAGATTAAGCGCCTAATCTCCATAACTTTTTCACTAAAAACCTGTAATACCAGCGCCGTAGTTAAGTGAGCAGTGAGAATAACGTGCAAGTTAGTACCGCACCCCTCATAACGCAAAACTCTTAATCTAGCCGATAGGAAGTAAGCAAATTTAATAATAGAAGTAAATTGGAAACCTTTTTAAATTGTATGATCCGTTTGAATCACAAAAAAAAAACTTTGAATTTCATGTCCCTTTAAGTTTAATGTTTCAAATTGATATTCAAATGAGCAGAAAGGGCATGCAACTGATATTACTGTATAGAAGCTCATAGCTCGACTGGTAGAAAAGGAAAGCCTTCAGGAATGCTACAAGAAAACATTTTTTAGGTTAGGACAAGACCTTTTTATAGATTAGGCAGAAGCAAAAAAGAGAGACTATTTTAAAGACATATTGAACAAAATAAAAAATCATTACCAAGTACCTTGAACTTTACTGCTTATTTGCTTAATTATCCGTTTCTTTCACTGTCTGAAATTATTCATTAATCTTTTTAAAAATTCAATAAAATATTTAATTGTAGAGGAATAAGAAGATTTGATAAATATGTTCCTTAGTCTAAAAGTGTGTGTGTATTTTCAATGTGCATTTTATTCCAGCTGTGTCCTTTATTCTCTAGTGCAGTGAAGAAAAACTCTCAATCCTTTTGTATTGGTTTTCATTGTTAGTATTCAATATGCCACATTTTATCATGCAGTGCAAAAATGTTACTTATTTAAACATTTATAATAATATGTTATCATTCAAATGCCAATACTGATTATCATATTTTAAATAAAATGCATTGTACAGAAGAAAGTAAAAAAAAAAAACCTTTCACAATACTCTATTATACAAAAGTCACATAAAGATCTATGACAACGTGAGCTCACCGCACACTCCAAGCAGAGAGCAAGAGGTTGAGATGACGGAGGCTTTAGGAATTTACGGATACAAGGCATTTTAAGGTCCAAGGCTTCATATTCCACAATCATCTGTTTCAGGTAACGTTTCCTAGTAAGGGATGTTAAGAGGATGAAAACATAAGTGCCCTGAAGATGAGAAATCCAACTGGAGCGTAACTAATGAGCTCCATGTGCTGTTCTCACCCAGTTGTACAGAGCTTTAGGTGCTGATTTCCAAAATTTATACAGATGAATATTAAACTCAAGGTTTAAAGTAATCAAGTATATTAAAAACAGCCTCTCCAATGTACTTTCAGTATTATTTGTTCTCTTTACCTGTAATTGTGGCCATTTCACTGACCTCAAAGGCCCTAGGGTGCATCTTGAAGATTAAAGAATCCTAACCCTGCAACATTTCCTATACTACTATGTGTGTTTAAAGAATGTCAATTAAAAAAACACATAGGAACACATTTTATCCGATCCGTATGTTTTCTTACTTAAACATGTGCCATTGGCCAAGATTAGTGGATTACTATTGATAATATAGGTTGTGATTTCATTGTCACTGGACTGTGAAAATTGATATTACAAGTCTATGGTAAAACTGAATTTTTTTTAAAAATGTTTAGCAAGGCCAATATCCCTTTAGCGCCCTTTATTTTCCCTAAATATCCGGCCTGCACTAAACATTGCTCATATTACAATTTAAAAGTTATGTAGCGCTATAAAAATGAGCAGGACTTTAAACCTGGGGGCCGATTTATCAAGGGCCAAATGGCCCCTGATGCACCTGTTTCCGCGCAAGCCTTCAGACTCACTGGAAACAGCAGTTATGAAGCAGTGGTCTTTAGACCACTGCTCCTTAACAGGTCCGCTGCTTCTGAGGCTGCGGACATCAATCCGCACGATCCTATACAATCGGGTTGATTGACACCCCCTGCTAGTGGCCAATTGTCCGCGAATCTGCAGGGGGTGTCATTGCACAAGCAGTTAATCAGAACTGCTTGTGCAATGTTAAAGGCATTCAGCGATGTCTGTCGGACATGATACGCTACAGCGTATCATGTTGGATAGACAATGATAAATCGCCCTGATGTAAAGTGTTAAGGCTAAAATAAAAGTTGCATAAAACCCATGTAAAACATTAAAATTAAAGTATTAAACTCATACATAGACATATTGTATACTAAATATAAGTCTAATATTCATAAAATTTTACATAAAGGGTTTAAAGGAATATAGTATATATCAAGGTGTTTGACTAAGGGCTCAATATATATATATATATATATATATCTATATAATATATATCTATATTTATAGATAGATAGATAGATAGATAGATAGATAGATAGATAGATAGATAGATAGATAGAAAAGCAAGTGTGTATAGAGCGCTTAGTAAGAAAAAACATTATTCTCTGTACTGAGAATTTTAACACCAATTTGATTATCACACACACACACACACACACACACACATATATATATATATATATATATATATATATATATATATATATATATATATATATATATATATATAAATTTTATCAACAAGATGTTTAATACTTCACTATAATAAACAAAATTGCATATGAGTCCATATAACAAAAAGCAGGTTCTTCTAGGTAATCCAAAGTTAGCGTGAGGAATAATAATGAAAGATCCCGTTGGGGTTCCTACTTACATTCCTTACCCCCAATCTTATGAGGTAAGTGCTGCACAATGAGAAGTAACACAAGTATCTCACAAAAGGGAGTGCACCCCTCACATTTTTGTAAATATTTTATTATATCTTTTCATGAGACAACACTAAAGAAATTACACTTTGCTTAAATGTAAAGTAGTAAATGTACAGCCTGTATAACAGTGTAAATTTGCTGTCCCCTCAAAATAATGCAACACACAGCCATTAATGTCTAAACCGTTGGCAACAAAAGTGATTACATCCCTATGTGGAAATGTCCAAAATGGGCCCAAAGTGTCAATATTTTGTGTGGCCATCATTATTTTCCAGCACTGCCTTACCCTCTTGGGCATGGAGTTCACCAGAACTTCACAGGTTGCCACTGGAGTCCTCTTCCACTCCTCCATGATGACATCACAGAGCTGGTGGATGTTAGAGATCTTGTGCTCCCCCACCTTCCGTTTGAGGATGCCCCACAGATGTTCAATAGGGTTTAGATCTGGAGACATGCTTGGCCAGTCCATCACCTTTGCCCTCAGCTTCTTTAGCAAGGCAGTGGTTGTCTTGGAGGTGTGTTTGGGGTCGTTATCATGTTGGAATACTGTACTGCAGCCCAGTCTCCAAAGGGAGGGGATAATGTTCTGCTTCAGTATGTCACAGTATATGTTGGAATTCATGGTTCCCTCAATAAACTGTAGCTCCCCAGTGCCAGCAGCACTTATGCAGGCCCAGACCATGACACCCCCACCACCATGCTTGACTGTAAGCAAGACACACTTGTCTTTGTTCTCCTCACCTGGTTGCCGCCACACATGCTTGACACCATCTGAGCTAAATAAGTTTATCTTGGTCTCATCGGACCACAGGACATGGAACCAGTAATCCATGTCACTAGTCTGCTTGTCTTCAGCAAACTGTTTGTGGGCTTTGTTGTGCATCATCTTTAGAAGAGGCTTCCTTCTGAGATGACAGACGTGCAGACCAATTTGATGCAGTGTGCAGTGTATGGTCTGAGCACTGACAGGCTGCCCCCCCCCAACCCTTCAACCTCTGCAGCAATGCTGGCAGCACTCACACTATCTACTTCCCAAAGACAACCTCTGGATATGACGCTGAGCACGTGCACTCAACTTCTAATCTTCAGTCGACCATGGCGAGGCCTGTTCTGAGTGGAACCTGTCCTGTGAAACCACTGTATGGTCTTGCCCACCATGTTGAAGCTCAGTTTCAGGGTCTTGGCACTCTTCTTATAGCGTAGGCCATCTTTATGTAGAGCAACAATTCTTTTTTTCAGATCCTCAGAGAGTTCTTGTCCATGAGGTGCCATGTTGAACGTCCAATGACCAGTATGAGAGAGTGTGAGAGCGATAACACCAAATTTAATACACCTGCTCCCCATTCACCTTGTAACACTAATGAGTCACATGACACCGGGGAGGGAAAATGGCTAATTGGGCCCAATTTGGACATATCCACTTATGGGTGTACTCACTTTTGTTGCCAACGGTTTAGACATTAATGGCTGTGTGTGAGTTATTTTGAGGGGACAGCAAATTTACACTGTTATACAGGCTGTACACTCACTACTTTACATTGTAGCAAAGTGTAATTTCTTCAGTGTTGTCACATGAAAAGATATAATAAAATATTTACAAAAATGTGAGGGGTTTACTCACTTTTGTGAGATACTGTATATCTATCTATCTATCTATCTATCTATCTATCTATCTATCTATCTATATAGCTATATATATATATATATATATATATATAAAAAATAGAAAAGGCATGCACTCTCGGGATTTGTGCAAAATAAGTGCTTTATTGGCACATCAAAAAGGTAACGTTTTGGGGATCAATCACCCCTTCATCAGACCAAGTGAAAAAATGAACAAACACAAGTGATTATGATAGGTGTAAACCCCACCCCCAATCAAAGAAGAACAGCCCCTGTTACAACAGGACATAGAAATATACAAAACATCAAAATAAAGTTCTGTGGGGGGTAGTTATCAAGCCGTCAACCTCAAATACACTGGAATTCCGCAGCGTATTTGTGGCGAGGCTGATTCGCCTTAGTTATCAAACCCTACACACCGGCAAAAGTAGAATTTAGTGATGTAAGCTTCGATCCGCCGGACTCAGTCCTACACAGATCAATTCTTACGTCACACCAGAAGTTCCGCACACAATCTGACTACTTTTGCTAGTTATCAAAAACAAGCAGGTACGCTCGGCACTTTTCCGGCCCAGCATACCTGGTTTTCAAACCGCCGCCCTGGAGGTGGCGGATCCCATTAGAATCAATGGGAGTCTGACCATAGTGAAAGTTCATGTTCGCTGCTGCCCAACATCCCATTGATTCCTATGGGAAACGTCTGCACCTAACACCCTAACATGTAAACCAAGTCTAAACACCCCTAATCTGCCCCCCTACACCGCCGCAACTAAATAAAGTGTTTACCCCTAAACCGCCGCTCCCGGAGCCCACCACAAGCTATACTAAATATGTTACCCCCTAAACCGCCGCTCCCGGAGCCCACCCCCACTGTAATAAACTGATTAACCCTTAAACCGCCACTCCCGGAGCCCACCGCAAGCTATAATAAATATGTTAACCCCTAAACCGCCGCTCCCGGTCCCCACCGCAACTCTTATAAATGTATTCACCCCTAAGTTTTTAGTTTTAAATAGGATTAATTTAGTTAATAAGAGAAATATTATTTAGATTTATTTAATTAATTTTTAAGTTAGGGGGGTGTTAGGGTTAGTGTTAGACTTAGGTTTAGGGGTTAATCATTTTATTACAGTGGCGGCGATGTAGGGGGGGCAGGATAGGGGTTAATACATTTATTATAGGTGGCGACGGTGTAGGGGGGGCAGATTAGGGGTTAATAAGTTTAATATAGGTTGCGGTGGGGTCCTGGAGCGGCAGTTTAGGGGTTAAACTATTTATTTAGTTGCGACGAGGTCCGGGATCGTCAGGATAGGGGTTAATAACTTTATTATAGGTGGCGACGGTATGGGGGGGGGGGCAGGATAGGGGTTACTAGGTATAATGTAGGTGGCGGCGGGGTCCGGGAGCGGCCGTTTAGGGGTTAATACATTTATAAGAGTTGTGGCGGGGTCTAGGAGCGGCGGTTTAGGGGTTAATAACTTTATTGAGTTGCGGGGGGCTCCGGGGGTGCCAATATAGGGGGTAGAACAGTGTAGTTAGTGTGGGTGCTTAGTGACAGGCTAGCAATAAAGCTGGGAAAAAGCCGAAGAGCAGCGAGATCGGATGAGTGATAACTATCACAGTCCGCTGCTCATCGCCCCGTACTTGGTGCGCGGCTTTTTGACAGCTTTATTGATAACTTAGGCGAAATTTTGCAGGTCCGCGGCGGTGATGGTAGGCGAGCTTAGGAGGACGTATTGGACCGGCGAAGGCAGGTAAAGTAGACGCGTTGATAACTACCCCCCTATGACTGATATCAGTGATCAAAATCATCATAATTGTGGGGCTGTATGTGTGCACAATGTATACACACAGTGTTAACCATAAAAATTAAAAATACAAAATAAAAATATGTAAACAAAAGGATTCTAATATGTGGATCCTATACATAGGTCCTCACTGTAGTGCAGGAAGGGAGAAAATGACAACTTCTACAAGGACTAGAGCCAAAACTATTATGTATACATAAGTATCAGATCCTTACTGTGATGTTAAAAAAAACATATATTGAACATGCACTGCTGTGACCTAAACACATTCAAGATGCCATATAATTAAAGCGTGGGCATGTCTGGCTATATCACATCTCAGATATATCCATAAAGTATCCATAGTAATGACACACTTGTTAACGAGCAATTTATCTCGGTCACTCAAAAAAATTGAATATAGATGATCAAAGAGCCCTCAACACAGCCACTTTCCAGTAATTCAATTTGATTGCTGCAATACACCATCAAAATTGCTAAGGACGCAGCACAATTAAGGCGTGGGTGTACCTCATAATGTCATGTGTCTAAGACCTCCTATAGTAACACATAGAGAGTCCACATATGTAAACATATATATATATATATATATATATATATATATATATATATATATATATATACAGGGAGTGCAGAATTATTAGGCAAATGAGTATTTTGACCACATCATCCTCTTTATGCATGTTGTCTTACTCCAAGCTGTATAGGCTCGAAAGCCTACTACCAATTAAGCATATTAGGTGATGTGCATCTCTGTAATGAGAAGGGGTGTGGTCTAATGACATCAACACCCTATATCAGGTGTGCATAATTATTAGGCAACTTCCTTTCCTTTGGCAAAATGGGTCAAAAGAAGGACTTGACAGGCTCAGAAAAGTAAAAAATAGTGAGATATCTTGCAGAAGGATGCAGTACTCTTAAAATTGCAAAGCTTCTGAAGCGTGATCATCGAACAATCAAGCGTTTCATTCAAAATAGTCAACAGGGTCGCAAGAAGCGTGTGGAAAAATCAAGGCGCAAAATAACTGCCCATGAACTGAGAAAAGTCAAGCGTGCAGCTGCCAAGATGCCACTTGCCACCAGTTTGGCCATATTTCAGAGCTGCAACATCACTGGAGTGCCCAAAAGCACAAGGTGTGCAATACTCAGAGACATGGCCAAGGTAAGAAAGGCTGAAAGACGACCACCACTGAACAAGACACACAAGCTGAAACGTCAAGACTGGGCCAAGAAATATCTCAAGACTGATTTTTCTAAGGTTTTATGGACTGATGAAATGAGAGTGAGTCTTGATGGGCCAGATGGATGGGCCCGTGGCTGGATTGGTAAAGGGCAGAGAGCTCCAGTCCGACTCAGACGCCAGCAAGGTGGAGGTGGAGTACTGGTTTGGGCTGGTATCATCAAAGATGAGCTTGTGGGGCCTTTTCGGGTTGAGGATGGAGTCAAGCTCAACTCCCAGTCCTACTGCCAGTTTCTGGAAGACACCTTCTTCAAGCAGTGGTACAGGAAGAAGTCTGCATCCTTCAAGAAAAACATGATTTTCATGCAGGACAATGCTCCATCACACGCGTCCAAGTACTCCAAAGCGTGGCTGGCAAGAAAGGGTATAAAAGAAGAAAATCTAATGACATGGCCTCCTTGTTCACCTGATCTGAACCCCATTGAGAACCTGTGGTCCATCATCAAATGTGAGATTTACAAGGAGGGAAAACAGTACACCTCTCTAAACAGTGTCTGGGAGGCTGTGGTTGCTGCTGCACGCAATGTTGATGGTGAACAGATCAAAACACTGACAGAATCCATGGATGGCAGGCTTTTGAGTGTCCTTGCAAAGAAAGGTGGCTATATTGGTCACTGATTTGTTTTTGTTTTGTTTTTGAATGTCAGAAATGTATATTTGTGAATGTTGAGATGTTATATTGGTTTCACTGGTAAAAATAAATAATTGAAATGGGTATATATTTGTTTTTTTGTTAAGTTGCCTAATAATTATGCACAGTAATTGTCACCTGCACACACAGATATCCCCCTAAAATAGCTAAAACTAAAAACAAACTAAAAACTACTTCCAAAAATATTCAGCTTTGATATTAATGAGTTTTTTGGGTTCATTGAGAACATGGTTGTTGTTCAATAATAAAATTAATCCTCAAAAATACAACTTGCCTAATAATTCTGCACTCCCTGTATATATATATGTGTGTGTGTGAGATATATATATATATATATATATATATATATATATATACTTTATATGTTGCGGGTAAAGTAAGAAATTGGGTAATCCTAGCATTACCCGGGTAAACCTGACATTACCCAAGTGGCTGTGGGTAAAGCCTGATGTAACATGATAAATCTTCTCAGAGTGCATCGAGTCACTGCATCAAACATTTATATGATGCACTGTAATTGACAAATCTTCACATTTTGCTAAGCCCAGTGAGTGATGTATTCTATTTACACACACACACACACACATATATATATATACTGTATATGCTGTGGGTAAAGTAAGAAATTGGGTAATCCTAGCATTACCCAGGTAAACCTGACATTACCCAAGTGGCTGTGGGTAAAGCCTGATGTAACATTTTAGATCTTTTCAGAGTGCATCGAGTCACTGCATCAAACATTTATACAATGCACTGTAATTGACAAATCTTCACTATCTTTTTTGCCTCCTCCCGGGGGGGGGGCGGTCAAGGGGTGCAAAGCCTCGCCTGTAAACCTTATTTCCCAAGGTTTACTTGGGGTGGATGCCAGAGGATCTGTGGGGGCGCCTTCCTTTAATCCCCCAGGCAGAGGCAAAAAAAATAGTGTAGATGAGGCAATTACATCAGGCTTTACTCTCAGCCACTTGGGTAATGTCCAGTTTACCAGGGTAATCCTAGGATAACCTGGATTTCTGACTTTACCCGTAGTATATATATATATATATATATATATATATATATATATATATATATATATATATATATATATATATATATTTATTAGTCGATAAGTCTGCCCAGAGGGCAGTCTAATTATTTTTTTAAACTACAGATGTAAAAACAACCTATTTTGTAACTCTTCTTTTATATAAATATTTAAGCTACAGGTGTAGCAATACTATCATTTTAATGGACTACTATCTTATATATATTATTAAACCCTAAACCGCAAAATCCCCACATCGCAATAAACCTAATTACCCTAATAACCACAAAACCCCCACATCGCAATTATTATAATTACCCTATTAACCCCTAAACAGCAAAACCCCCACATCACAATACACCTAATTATCCTATTAACCCCTAAACAACAATACCCCCACATTGCAATAATCCTAATTACCCTATTAATCCCTAAACTGCAAAACCCCCACATCGCAATACACCTAATTACCCTATTAATCCCTAAACCACTAAACCCCCACATTGCAATAAACCTTATTACCCTATTAACCCATAAACCACAAAAAACCCCACATTGCAATACACCTAATTACCCTATTAACCCATAAACAGTGGCGACTCTAGGAACAATATATAGGGGGGGCACAAAAAATAGCAGAGACAAAAAGGGGGGGCACTAATAATTTTCACCACAAAATTATGCCGCTGAAAAAAACTAAATAAATATAAATAAGATTCCAAAATACCAAAGTAATGTAGTATGCAGTTATACCTTTTTATTGTACTAACCTAATACTTAAAAGACAAGCTTACAAGATTTTTCCTTTCTTCCTCAAGTATAGCTTCAGACCTGAGAAAGAGAGGGAAACTCTCAAAAGCTTTTATTTATAGTTTAAAGCAATAACAGCATGACTCTGTAAATCAGGGTTCTTCAAACTTTTTTCCCCCAAGACCCAGTGCCATGATACCACATACCTTTGTGACTCTATTTTTGTGTTTGGTCTGAAAACACACACACACTCACCCTCATGCAACACACACAATCTTATACTACACACACCACACACTCACCCTCATTCAACACACACACCACACACACACTTTAATACAGCACACACACTCATACTACACACACTCAACATCATACTGCACACACACCACACACTCACCCTCATACTGCACACCACACACTCACCCTCATACACTCACCCTCATACTGTGCACACACCACACACTCACCCTCATACTGCACACACTCACCCTCATACTACACACACACCACACACTCACCCTGATACTACAAACACTCACCCTCATACTACACACACACCGCACACCCTCATACAGCACACACACACTCATAATACACACACCTTACCCACATACTACACACCCTATATGGTATATCACAAGTTTTTTTGGGACAAATACTTTTTTTCAATAAAAGCAAGATGTGTTTAAAGGGACATGAAACACAACATTTTTCATTAATGGTCTAGAAAGAGCATGCAATTTGAAATAACTTTCTAATTTACTTCTATTATCTAATATGCTTCATTCTTTTGATATCCTTTGCTGAAAAGCATACAGTATATAGATAGGCTCAGTAGCTGCTGATTGGTGGCTGCACATAGATGCCTTGTGTGATTGGCTCACCCATGTGCATTGCTATTTCTTCAACAAAGTATATGTAAAGAATGAAGCAAATTAGATAATATAAGTAAATTGGAATGTTGTTTAAAATGTTATTCTCTATCTGAATCATGAAAGAAAGAAAAAATGGGTTTAGTGTCCCTTTAATGTCCTTTTAATCGTGAATATTCAAGTTTTCTACTGTAAATACTAGAATATATAAGACAATGTGTAAAAGAGTGAGTCAATTTGAATATTGAATGTACTGTACCACAATTACATGAAAACAAATTCTAGCTCTCAATTCATGGCAAGATTCCTAACTGAACTATTTAATAATAATCAGTTATAATTAAAAAGTATTAGATATTATCTGAGATGTGTTTCTGAAATGCAGTGTCTCATTCACTGAACATGTTGTTATCTGCAAAGTATTTATTAAATTGGTGGCCACAGAAAGTAATGACATAATTATTTTACAGTGCATTATTTATACAGTTCTAATCATAAATTATACTAAAATTATATTATATAAATAATATTAAATTATTCACAATTGCACCATTGCAGAATGCTGGCATGTGCAACAAATATGCTATTGTTTCTATGCCAGAGTTGTTATACACACCAGTATCCAGAAGATGGAGCCATAGAGAAAAATGTGGTGGAAAAATACTTGGCAAAAACGGAGTGTTATATTTTCTTGAAGAACCATACACTTCTCATTATAAACAGTGCTCTACTGATGGTATGAATGAATCTGCTTTGATATTAGCCATATTTGACCTGCAGATAGTCACTTTGCACATCCACATTACCAAGAAGATATAAATTATTGGTAATAGTAAATTTAGGTATTCTTTTTTTTTAACGTTTACACTCCTGAGTCCTGAAACAGTGAATCATGTATAATGGAGGGAGGATGTGCTTGGCAATTGTTATGCTTTTTAGTGATATGACCTGCAGTCAACTAGCACAGAACACCCAAATTAGCAAGAAGATATGCCGGTAACAGTAAATTTGGGGATTTTTTTTTAACATTTACAGAACAGTGAGTGAATCATCATGCATTCTTATTCTTACCCCAGAATAAGATCTGCTCTATTTTCTTCGTCACAGATTTGATTATTCTTACTGTGCCACTGCTGGTGCTGCTGCATTTGATGTTCCCGCGCTTCTGCACACAGCACCAGCTGTCTGGCTCCTCCCTCTTCCTCTCCAATGGCAGTGAGTCTCCGGTCACAATTATGTTCCTTGTGCTGGCATGTGTGATAGGAACGCATGTGACTTTGATGCCTTGCCTGATACTCAGACTGGAGAAGGAGGAAATAGCGCACCAGCATGCACGGTATATTAGAGTGCCGTGGTGCTGCGTGTAGAGCCGGTGTGGTGGGTTCCAAGTGTGAACATGGGTTTGGGGAAGCGCGCTGTCACTGGGCAATTATTTACCTCAGTCTTAATTCTCAATTCACTGACTCAGTCACCCATCCCGCCCAGAGTTAAAAATAAACATTAAAAAAAAAAACTCCTCCAAGTCCTCCAGCATTATGTAAGTGCTGGGGCTGGCGGGGGGGCTGGTGGGGGGGCAAGCCATTTTCCAAGGGGGGCAAGTGCCCCCCCTTGCCCCCCTGTAGCGACGCCACTGCCCATAAACCACAAAAAACCCCACATTGCAATACACCTAATTACCCTATTAACCCATAAACCGTAAAACCCCCACATCGCAATACACCTAATTACCCTATTAACCCCTAAACCGCAAAAACCCTACATCGCCATAAACCTATTTACTCTATACTATATATTTATATATTTCACTTGCTTTCATCATATTGGCTAATTTAAACAGCCAATAGGATTTGAGTAGATTTCATCCTATTGGCTGATTTTAATTGGAAGAATCAAATCAGCCAATAGGAATTCTAGGGACGCCATCTTTAATCGCGTACCTTGAATTCACTATTCAGTGTACGGCGGAGATCGTACATAGAGGATCCTCCACACTCCATGGCTCTGCGGTTGCCGGTCTTCAGTTCCGCTCCGCACAGGATGTTCCTGGAAGAAGAAGAGGTTGCGCTTGGAAGAAGACTTCAGCGCCTGGAACAGGACCTTCTCAGCCAGACTTCAGGAACAATGAGTACCAACCTGTGGGGTTGTTTTATTTAGATTAGGGATGGGCAGTAAAAGAGCTAAATGCCCTTTTAAGGGCAATGACCAAACAAATGCCCTTTTCAGGGCAATGGGTAGTTTAGTTTTTTTAGTGTTAGGTTCTTTTATTTTGGGGGGTGCTGGGGTTTAATGTTAGGTGGGATTTTGTATATTTTTTGTAAAAGAGCTGATTTTCTTGGGGCAATGCCCTGCAAAAAGCCCTTTTAAGGGCTACTGGTAGTTTATTCTTAGAGTAGGGGGTGTTTTTATTTTGGGGGGTCTTTTTTATTTTCATAGGGATTAGGTTTAATTTTGTTAAATTTTGTAATTTTTTTTTATTTTCTGTAATGTTAGCTTTTTTTATTTTTTGTAACTTTAGAATGTATTAGTTTAGGTAGTTTGGGTTTATTTAATGGGGTGTTAGGTTAGTGGTTGTTAGGTTAGGGAATGTTAGGATAGAGTACTTAGTTATTTAAATAGTTATTTGCGTTGTGGGTCTTGGCAGTTTAAAGGGTTAATAAGTTAAATAGGTTTATTGCGATGTAGGGGTTAATAGGGAAAATAGGTTTATTGCGATGTAGAGATTTTGCGATTTAGGAGTTAATACTTTGTGTAGGATTTTTTTTTGTTATATTTCGTGCGGGCGGTGTTTTTTTTTTTTTAATACTTGATGCGGGCGGTTAGGTTTTTTTTTTCAATACTTGATGCGGGTGGTTAGTTGTTTTTTACATACTTAATACGGGCGGTTATCCAGGTGGATTCCGAAAATGGCAGGGTGGTGAAATAATCTATATATATACACATACATTAAGTGCAGTTTGTTTAGTGCACCTAAGGGATTAAGAGAAAGAGAGAAAAGGCTTTTATTAGCAAGCGTCTGTCACATGCTGGTATATAACCACTAAGGAGCCAGACCCTAGGGGCTGTGGTATGGAATTGGAGACACCAACCCCTGACCTGTGGAAGGGTATCCTGGACCTGGATAGTTGAGAGTCTGTGATTCATAGATGCAAAGAATTATTGCAGGGTTCAAAAGTGTATTCTGGCTTTAAAGGAAACAGATAATAGATACTGTGACTCGTAGTTGCTAGGCGTTGTTGCAGGATTTGTGAAGTGTAAAACATAACAATAAAAGATATTCAGGCTTCAAAGGAAACATATAGGATACTGTGATTCATAGTTGCAAGGAGTTCCTGCAGGGTTCATGAAGTGTTAAACATAAAAATGCAAGATATGAAAAAATTATACCAGCTGTTGCAAGGGAATAAATTAAAGGATGGGTGTCAGAGCTCTCCCACAATACTATTGGGCCCTCTAGTGCACTGGGGTTCACATTTAATTAAATAAAGAAAGAAAAGAAAAAAAAAAAAAAAGAAGGAAAATCTGAACCCTTATCCAGCACGACCCATTATCCAAGTGAAAAAATAACTCCTGCTCGGCGTGTGAATCACAAGTGACGTAAGGTGGGCATGGCCTTACGCGTTTCACGGAAACATCCGCTTCATCAGAGGCCATGCCCACCTTACGTCACTTGTGATTCACACGCCGAGCAGGAGCATAGCTATACACTCTGTTACTACTATCTGCAGCGTTTATTTATCTATCAGCACTTGACCGGATTGCTAACTTCAGGAGCGGAGCGGAGTGGTAAGACTAACCAGAACTTTCTGACATTACTAACCGCTACCCTCATCTACCTTGAACTTGACTGGGGATCTTACTGACAAGGAGACTTTCCTATTTCATTGGGATTTGCTACCAGTAACGTGGACACTTTAAGGATCCGACCGCTATTACTTACCTCATATGATTGGGGTTCCCTTTGTGAGTAGGATTCATTCCTGAATTGCTGAATACATGTAATGTGTTTTTAAAATATTAAATTGATCTGCACTATGAAAAGTGTATCTGTGCGCTTGTTCTTTTAGATTCTTGCAGCTGTATTTTACTTCACTCAATTTGGACCTTGAGTGATATCATAACGAGCAGCACGGAGACACCAACTACATTGGAACTTCATCACATCTGATCACTAGAAGGACATTATCGTTTTCTCTCTCCTAATTCAGGGATACCACCTAGTGTGATAAGTACATTATTATTTTTATTGTACTATCTTTCTGTTTGTATAAATCTGATTGCTATTAAGTGGTTATTTGTTCAAACACATATATTATCAGAAATTGTGGTGTTAGGTTCTAATAACTCAGTTCATCCAAAATATATCTAAAGTGTGCGCAGCCTAGGCTCCCAGTGGTGATACTCATTTTTTGAGTGCACCCCTGTGATCTTGCAGTTTTTATATATATATATATATATATATATATATATATATATATATATATATATATATATATATATATATATATATATATTTGCAGCAGGATATTGAGTAATGACAACTTGTAACAGTTAATAGTTGAAAAGTTTAAAGTATTATTCTGTTGTAGTAATCAGAGAATGATCATAACAAACTATAAATTTGTAATTTAGATTAAGTTCAGAGTTATCAAAAAAGGAAACAATGCAGGAAATATATGGTTACTTGCGGTTAGGAGAAATCAGGCTTTAGTAGACCGTTTTTTAAAAATACTATTAAAACAGGGGCACTTTCATTTATCAAAGTTTACAAATCAGCTGTTTTGATTAAAAACTTACCTTTTTTTCTTTTCACAGCCAGCTGCTTCCCCCTCCTGGAAATCCTCTCTTCACATGTCAGCAATGACTAATCCGGCTTCCTCCAATCACGGATTTCCCCCCAGGGTAGTCATTGCCTGAGGTCATGCTGTGATTGGAGGAAGCAGGATTAGTCATTACTGACGTGTGAATTTCCAGGAAGAGGAAGCTGCTCTAGCTGTGAAAAGAAAAAAGGTAAATTTTTAATCAAAACGGCTGCTTTGTAAACTTTGATAAATTAAAGTGCCCCTGTTTTTAATAGTATTTTTTAAAAAAAACAGGCTTCCATTCATCACTTTAAATGACTAAAGAGAGACTGAGAGAATCAGGTGCAAGAATAATTAATTAGGCAGGTAAGTTCCAGCAGTAGAATCAATGCAGACTACACATAATTGACAGAAGTAGGGATGGCAGTCTTAAAGGGACAGTGATAGAAGTTAGGTATATGTGATAGCTCTATAAAAGTCTAAGGGGAAAGGGAGTTTGCATGGTCACATTGTCCGACCTCTGCCCGAGTCTTTCGCTTCAGCAATAACTTTTTACTTGCAACATGTAATACCAGTGCAAACATAGGAGCGATATTGATTTACTTTGGGCAACATTAGTGCTCCACAGTGCTAAAATTGTTGAAGAAACAAATAGCAACGTTGAAATATTTTTGCTGGCAACTGTTCATTATCGGAACAAATGATTTTGTTTCTCTTTTTGTTAGCCTACTGGTTCATTACAGTAATTAACAAGTGCTAGAAAATAATGAATATTTTCCTGAATAGCTTAAACTAGGTGATTCCTGTTATACATTAATTTTCATTTTGTTTATGCCCAGTGAGTTATTTCTAGATATCAGTAAAATAATATATTATAAAAATGTATTTTATTACTTAAAGCTAACTGCAAATATGGAGCTAGGGTTAGCATGGGGCTGCCTTCTGTTAATTATGATGTTGTCTCTATTCTTGATAATTCTCTGGCCAGTGCTATCGGTCATAAAAAAATGTTGCTCCAAAGGTCAACCAGGAATTTTTAAAAGGAGTGTGATTCCGCCAGTTGGTGCTTAGTTATTTTTCTGATGAAGTTCATGGGATTCCTGATCTTGCTTTACCTTATCTGATTTGACCCTGACTTTTTTCCTGGACCTGATTATCTGCTTCCTCCTTGACTTAGTTACTTATACTGGACTGCTTTTATGTTTGCTGATGCTGACCTCTAGAACTGTTTAAATGATTATTTGTTTGCCTGTGCCCATTACTTTGATGCATGGATTTTGCTACTATCTCTGGCTTCTGACCCTGGCAAGTTAGCTGATTCCTCTAATGCACTTGTCAATCAACCACAGCTATCTGCCTACCCTAAGAATAACCACCTGTTGCTGCATTGAAAGTGCTGCTCAAGGTAGCCAAACTGAGGAAGATCATGGGCAGTTTCTGCAGCGATGGGGGGATTAGGTAATCTGCCGCTAGGAAAATAAAATGTTCTGCACAAAAAATATTTGTAGCTACATTTGCAGTGGAAAGGGAGCTACATATTATTTAAAAAATGGTGGATCATTGGCATCTAAAGGCTTCAATATAACAATAATTCTAGAGGTGTATTTTCATTAGTCTTATAGATAGTAGGAGTTAAACTCAGTACAGAAACTTTATGATCCTCTATGCTGAATTTTGTCTACTTAAAAATAATTGTATAGCAACTGACACCAATGTTACGGCTTTTTAGGTGTTATTGTCAGAAAAGAATCAATGAGAGCACTGTGAGTTGCATATTGTCCTTTCACAGGTCTGCAAAAATCCATGCAACCCACCAAAACCCTGTGAAAATCCTGTTTCTTTTGGGTTTTATGTGTTTATTCAATATGATTGTATAAAATCCAAATGCTCTGTGATGTTTTATATAATTCAGCAGAATTTTCTTCTTCCAAGTCCAACAAAAACAGTTTCACTGGACAGGAAATAAAGTTCTGGAATACATTTTTAAGTTTTCCCTCAGAATTAATAAAGCAAAATATAATTAGAATTATATTTTCCCTTTAAGTGTGTGTGTTTGATGCAGGGGTCAAGTCCTACAAAGAAAAAGTGTGAGAATTACCAAGACTTCCACCCCTCACAATAATATTTTTTTATACACATAGTTACATACACACACACACACACACACACACACACACACACACTGTATTTATAAGTATATAATCCATACACTCTGATTAATGAAAGCAAATTAAAACCAATGGAAGACTGAATGGTTGCCCTTGGGCCTGAGGATGGACACCAATGGTTACATTTTTACATGGCAGAGTGAAATTTTTATTTGTAATTTAGGATTCAACTGATACTGAATACTGAGAATTTAGGCACAATTTTTAAAACACATGAGGGGACATTTGTATATAGATGATGTTGAATAATCCAAAAAGCTAAGAGCCTTAGTAATTTTTTTGGAGATATTACTCTCTGACTCTCAGGATGTGTAAGACTCTGTAATGTAAACATCTGATCATGATCTTGTTTGTGCAAGAAACAATGATAAAGTGATATAAAGTAAAATTATGGTCACAAAGCACCTGCATGTCATTTTCTTTCACGTATACCAAGTAAATGTGAAGCAAGTAACACTGGCAGAGGAAGCAGGAGGTGTGAGGGCACATTAACATTGAAAGCAAAAACATAAATTATGCTTACCTGATAATTTTCTTTTCTTCCGATGGAAAGAGCTTCTCAGCTGCATTCATTACTTTTGGGAAATAAGAACCTGGCCATTAGAAGGAGGCAAAGACACCGCAGCCAAAGACTTAAATACTCCTCCCTCGTCCCCCAGTCATTCTGCCAAGGAACAGTAGAAGAAATCTGTGTGAAAAGGTGCCAGAAGAATATAGAACAAAGACGCCCCCCCCAAAAAATAAAGAGGGGTGAGGAGCTGTGGACTCTTTCCATCGGAAGAAAAGAAAATTATCAGGTAAGCATAATTTATGTTTTTCTTCCTAAATGGAAAGAGTTCACAGCTGCATTCATTACTTTTGGGAAAACTATACCAAAGCTATAGAGGACACTGAATGCAAAAACAGGAGGGTACAATAGGTGACCCATTCTGAGGAAACCAGGCCTGAAACCACTACCCAACAAAAAAAACCCGCTTCGTCCGAAGCCGAGAAACCCAAAAGGGAAAAGGCCCCAAGGACACTGACCAGCAGATAGCCCGGAAGCCTAGCTAGAGACCGCAACATCAGACACAACTGAATCAACAGTCCCCTGGGAGACACCGTTGCCCAACAGTCAGTCCCCCACCACACACCCTTTACTAGCAAAGGGAACCCCCACTGAAAACTCCCAAAGGAATAAGGCAAGGAAGAACCAAATGGAACCCAAAAGGTTACCACAAACTCCATAAAAGGAAAAAACCCCATCAACCAAGCTCGCAAGATCTAAATGGGTTCTGAAAACAAGGGGAGGTAACGCCCAATCCAAATAGAAACCGCAAGGTTTAGAACTGGTAGCAGAACAGAGAAAAAGCTCTCCCAACATCCTGCAAGGATTGGAACAGCTAGCTAGCACTTGATCAAGGTGCAAACAGCTGTAGCTAGTTTCAAAGAGCTTCCCTTGCCAGGAAGCAAGACAACCAGCGCCTAGGAGCAACTGAAAACGGAGACCAAACGTCATCCGAACCCTGAGGAATTCAGGCAAAATTACATGTAGCAGACCCAGACGAAGGTAAACACCTGAGTCAAGAACATGCAGCCATCTTCAGGATTACACAGAAGAAATACTTGCTAGAAGTGGCTACCAAAATGTAGAGTACTAAACTTCCACTACAGAAGGCACACTCTAGGCAACCAAAACTGCCAGACCTGCACATAGGACTCAAAATAAAAGTAGATCCCAGAACCTCAATGAGGACCAATGTGCCCCCAAGATCTGAGAAAATAATGAATCTCAGGACCTACCTACAGCCGGACCAACCCAAGCATTGGCAGGTCTGAAACCAGGGGACCAGAAAAAAACCCAGGCACAAGCAACAAGCAGAAAAAATGGCACAGCCATTACAATAGTGCTCGGGTACCAACCCAAAATACCACATGGAGACCATTGACAAGGCCGTAGACCTAGAGATCTAGCTAGAGGCCAAACATAGACACAAGGCAGAGCCAGCAACTCTCCAAATGGACAGAACAACCGAGAGAGTGTACCTTTTTCCAAAGTAGGTTAACCTGTCTTTCCTAACTTCCTGAAGCCAGGAGAAGCCCTAACAAAGGGATCACACTTCCGAATGATGGATATAAGCCCCCAAGACAAAGGAGGCTGGCAAATGGGCTGGAAGGACAGAGCACCTGCCCCCAGGACACAGCCATAGGCTGAACCTAGAGGACAATTCTCCAATGCCCTGACCTGGAAGGAATCCCCTGAAGAATTTAACTAGCTAGCACACAGATCAAGGTGCCACAGCTGCAGTGAAGTAAAGCCATCACACTCTTTCAGCAAGCTGACCAAGGGAAACTGACCAAGGCGAAGGCAAGCCCAGGGGGCATCGGCACCCAGGAAAACCTAGACAAACTGAATCAATTCAACTAGCCCAACCAAAGGATACCGCCCAAGTTTTCTGGAACTGGGGAACCCCGGACCAGCTCTAGATCCTAACAGTCCGGTACAACCCGCAACAAAATCTACAAAAGGAAACACTGATAAAAACCTCAGCCACCGGAAGAACCAGAGCAAGGAGAGATCCGAGCCCCCAGATAAACCAGAACCTGGAAACTAAAATCCCCCATCTGATATAAAACCAGACCCCCGGGAGATGCCATAAAATGTCCAAAGTAAAATGGACAACGAGAAAAACTTGCAAGTCCCGACCAGAAGACGAAACCACCCATTACCAGAATCCAACGCTCCAAGGAGCTAAGGAAGCAAAGACTGAAACAAGGTCAATAGAGCCCTAGGCACAATAACCACACTACGACCAAGAACAAGGGGATGCCTCGAAGACAAAGTCACTCGAACAAAGGCTAGTCTCCACATCACCTCCAAAAAATCAGAGGAGAAGGTGAAAGAAGGATGCAGAGCATACCCCAGCTCCTGGAAGAAACCATAAACAGAGCTTAAGGAGACCACACTGCCCATGTCCCTACAAAGGAACCAACTCCCAAAGGGAACCAGGACCCCCAAAGGAACCCGAGATACGGACAAAGTCCGAAAGGTCCCAAGAAGAGAACCACAGCAGGAACAAGTTCAAGGACAATTCCAGAGATTCAGAAGGCCAAACTGCTCTGAACAGCAAAAGGAGACGCTAAGCCCCCAATCCTCCCAAGAGAGGAAGGAAACTCTAGGTCCCAAGGAAATCAGAGCCAAGAGAGTGATGCAGTGGAACTCCATTGACCCAGTCATCAGATTTAATGCTGAATAAGGACTGACACAATCCTCCCAGTCATACGGATCCTTTTAGAGTGTTTAGCTGAACTTGTAAAGAAAAACAAGAAAACCAATAATAATTTGAGTACTCAGTGCCCCTCTGGACCAGCCAGGCTGAACAGGCGCCATGTGTCTGAATAAGCCACAGGATAGAAGATCTGAATCCCAGCAGAACCAGCCGCAGCTGGGGTCATAACTGCCAAGTTGGCTAAATCCTCCCTCAAAGGGGAAGGTAAAACAGACAAACCTAGGACTAATGTGCCCCTTAACAAACTTCTGAAGAAGCAACCAGAGAGAATCGATCCCAGAAGTTCCCGAAGGAAACACATAATCGAAATTAAAAGACATCCTAACCGGATAAAAGAAAATATAAGGCAACCCATAGGTTAACGCCCAGGAAGAAAGCAGGCATACCTGCAGGACCAGCCAAACGGAACCCTGATCTTCCAACAAAAAACTGGGAAAGATCTCAAAATTCAAACAATTTGGAAATTATGTCATCCCCTCATGTCTAATGAGGTGAGCCATTTGAAGTAGAAGACTGCGGATTCCCGTATCTGTTAAGGATAGGGTCCTCTAATAACTCAAAAATGTGTCTGAGCAAAATGCGAAGATGCACTATTCTGTAATGGAAGGCACAACAGTCAGGAACAGCTAGACCCAAGGCCGGTAGACCCGGTAGACCCGGGGTGATCGGGCATGAGCACAAACACAAATAAACATCTGGACTTTGCAGACGTATAATCGCCAAAAATATGTGAAAGCGAAAATGAGCTGCAACCTCCGGGGGATCTAGCCACCCTGTAAGGAGGGATAAACATAATCTGGGTTACCCAAATTTGTAGTCGTAGGGAGCGGTAGGGAACTCACCTCTTGGAGGACAGGACCCCCAGAGGCGGATTTCTCAGCAGACCCCTGATTCTCAGAGCCCGAGGAACAGGGCGCTCTAATACAGCATATCGAACATAACTGATTGACCTGTGTCAACGGGGCCAATTCGCATTCTTCACAAGTCGAAGAAACTGAATCTGAAATTTGAACAGTCTCAGCATCAGAATCCTCCTTAACTAGATAGAGATATGATATATGGACTAAGAAAAAGGAAACTTAAATGGCACCTGACACCCACAATGGCTAGAACCACAATGGCTTGAGCCAAACACAAGCAGACTCTAATTTTTCAATCACCACATGGTCAGGAATGCGGAAATGGAAGACCAGAACGTAAACACGTCCAGTCACAAGGTAAACCATAGAGTCCAAAAAAAGCGCACCCAACTAAGGTTGCGTCATTTCCAAAGGTCCTTATGTTCTAAACCAAGAGCCCAGCTAACACTACACATAAGAAGATTGAATCACAAAACAAAGATGATTAAAAACTCCCCTGTTCAATAATCCACCTCGGGAGATACTGTATTAACCTTCGATTCCAAGATTCTAAAGGAGCCTCACTGAGGCCCTATCATTATACTTAATAAGTCCCGCAAGATAGTTCCTTAGGGAAAACATAATATGTCACAGTACATTCTGATGAAATAAAATGAAACGATCTTACCAGAATCTACGCCATGAAACTGGAACATGGCCCTTCAAGTGTAATGAATATTAGCAGCGCCTCCGCCATGGACTTGAAAGAAGGAAGCAGGCAGCAAAGCAAAGTTCGACAATGCTGATTGCTTGTGGAGCTGTTAATATGAGTCAGGATGGTTTCGCAGAAAGACTCTCCCTGCATCTCCGGACTTTAACTTTCATCCAGGCCCTCACTGAGAGACTGATAGGATTACATAAAATACCCGTCCCATGTCGAAGAGTACTACCCTCCATAAGAGACAAAACAAACTTCTGACACTTCTCTGACAAACCTCCTGGGAGGAAAGGCAAAGAATGACTGGGGGATGAGGGAAGTGGGAGGAGTATTTAAGTCTTTGGCTGGGGTGTCTTTGCCTCCTCCTGGTGGCCAGGTTCTTATTTCCCAAAGGTAATGAATGCAGCTGTGTACTCTTTCCATTTAGGAAGAAAACAGGCCACCTTGTACTTTGGGATGAGACTGGTAAGGTTAAATCTGCAGCAAATACATTATCTTGCACAGGTCAGCATTCTGCAGAGAATCTGAACTGCTGATCATTAATTGATAGACATACAGACACAAACATAGATAAACAGAATGCACATACTATTAGTGTATTAAATAAAGTAATTGGGCTTATCCTACTTCCAGATGTTTCAAAAACACCTTTTATTGCAAGGACTATTTTCCTTTGTGTGTACATATGTATTTCCCTTGAAAACCTCATCTTAGCTATCTCTGGAAGAACTAAGAAAGCAGGAAGCTGTGAGGACATGACTCTTCCCAGTTTGATGAGCAAATTTTTTCTTTGGTGGAATTCTGAACTTTTTTTAAAACAACTTAAAAATAACTAAATTAGACACACATGCATGCTTGTTTAATGTCAAGATCCAGGGTGTCCATACTTTGTTTTTAACTGACATGGTGCATAGCCATTTTAGCTTAATTTCCTCATGCCCTCCGTCCTCCTTCCTTTCCAGGGCGGGCTGAGACCTTGGTGTTTGACAGCAGCTCTAGATGGCTCCTCTGTGACAGAGTCTGACCCACTTAAGGTGCAATAGTCCTATTTCTGATGAGGGGAGCTAAATATCCTCAGAGCAAGTCCCACAGTAATCTAAGCACCATGTCTTCCACACAGTGCAGGGTGATCACACAGCAGGACCGCTGACAGGCTTGCATTTAGTGTATTGTAGGAAGTGTTACTGCCCACTACTAGGGGGTCTCACAATCCCTCTAACCAGACTGTGCTCCAGCTCCTCCCACCAGCAGAAGCAGTGTTTACTGAAGCATTTATGTTCTCTGTCCATGGGGAACTTAGTTCCATCTGCAAAAATAGTGCAGGAACTCTGTTCCCCTGCGTTCCCGCTGGACTTGAACCCTGATTTGATTCCTTTTATAAACAAGAACTTTGTTGATTTCTAGTATAGTTAGACTTCAATAGACATAAGTTGCAATGGTTCTATATTTTAACAAGAGGAATGCATTATCCTAATCACTTTTTCATTGTTGTGGGCTAAGTTAAATTGCTTAAAATATAACATGGTAATATAAATAATCTTTCTTGTAAAGTTAATTCTTACTTGGACTTCAGCATTGCAGATTGATCCAGATTATGTTTAATGATAGCTTCTGATAGGAATTCAGTATGTTCTTGTAATTTTTCAGAATTCATGATGCTTAATAACAACTCACCTAAAGACAGTACATAATAAACACTGTTCATTAAGTTTTTAAAAAATCAGTTGATTAAACAAAACTTCAGTGTTCTTTAAAGAATGTGCTCAGCTATTTTTTTTTGAGAATTCACTATAAATGTTCTCACTACACTAGGCAGTTATATCAAATCCATACATCAACCTAACAGAAGCGTAGGAGTCTATTTTTATAAAGCAGTTTAATGGACATAATAGTCAAAATATAAGATGATTAACATGGATACAGCAGTTTATATTCTGCATATCTGAACCCTTCAATTTATTTTAAACTGCTGTTTTTAAAAAAGAAAAAAAAAGAAATTCACAGAAACATGAATACAAGGTGTGATTTTCCATGGATTTTAATGAGCTGACAATTAGCAGCTGTAGCAGAGTTGCTGCATCCATGACTTGGTCAATCCAACTTCATACAAGTATATGGAAAAACCAAACTTTTGATTTCTTCACAGTATTTTTGCCATGTGGCACTGGCTAAAAATATGTTAAATATTTATCAAAACCCAGTGTAAAACAAGTTATATTTTTGCTATCTATTTAACTATCACTGTTTCATTGGAAGCAATAGCCATGTATATTGAGCAAGGATTTTATCTATGGACTTTAAATTATTTTTTTTCAGAGCAGACTGGGGGCCTGATAAGCAAGACTTCACTAGGCCAGACTTTAAAATCCATGTCGATACCCGCAGTGACAGCTGGCAGGGAATTATATAAGGAAAGGGGATGCCCTGGAAGTCCAAACACAGTCATTTCAAAGTAATTACACATATATTATTGAACTTGTAAAGTGGAATGTGCCTTTGTGACCATAATGTTAATAATGTATGCATGGCTTGCACGGAGGCATGTCCCTTATAAAACCCTGTAACAAAGGTAAAATCTTGTTTGAAGGTCTCCTAGTCAGGTATAATGTTGCAAGGTAGTGGGTTTATGCCTTTAAGATAATCCAGTATAAGACGATATTATAAGTCCTTTCAATAGAGTCTCCATTTTGTTTTAAGAATATGCCAAAATAAAAACTATCCTTCAACAAACATTAGAAATAAAAATTGTAGAAAACAATATCAAAAATGAAATTGACCATATGGTAATAGAAAAAAATGGTGCCCAGACTGCCCATCATGTCAACATAGAATATGTATGGTTTAGCAGTGGTACTGATGGATACAGATTGCAATAGCTTCCTATGAAGATAGCAATTGTATAATCCCATTTTAAAACTGAGTTATGAAGACTTTTAGTGACAAATATGACAGTGCAAGTGTAATTTAGAATTAAACTAAAAGGATTATGATAACCAAAAGGCTAACTTCAGTGTTGTGCTTCAAATGTCAAATGTATGTCAAATTCTTTCTACATGCAATTTCTTTATAGAATGTGCTCAGCTATCATTTTTAAGAATTCACTGGGCAGTTATATCAAATCCATTCATCAGCATAACAGAAGCGTAGGATTCTATTTTTACAAAGCACACTTAAAATAGACATAATAGTCAAAAAATAAGATGATTGATATGGATACAGCAGTTTATATTCTGCATATCTGAACCCTTCAATGTGCTTTAAACTGCTGTTTTTAAAAAATAAAAAATGTAATTCACATAAAAAGAATGCAAGATGCGATTTTAATGAGCTGTCAATTAGCATCTATAGCTTCCTATAAAGGTAGCGATTACATAATCTCGTTTTAAAACCCAGTTATGAAGACATTAATACTTTTAGTGACAAATATGACAGTGTGATTGTGACTTAGAATTAAATATTACAATTAAAAACACTGCATTTGTAGATTTTGGGGTCCTGATGTGACTTTTCCTGCAGATCCCCTTAGCTGTAAAAGATATAACTTATTCAATACATATACATATGTATATGAATTGTTATACAGTATATGCAAATCAGTGTCCTAGACACTGTACACATCCTCTGCTATAGGGATAAATAGAGTTTTAATGAATCGAGAATGAGGGTCCAGTTGGGATCAGCCTGCTGGGTATTTGGGACAAAGACTCTCTGGGACTCAGTTTTTATGTGCATGCTAACTCCCTAATATTATTGAGGGCACTTCTTGGGGTCGATCCGATAAAAATCGTCGCCCGCAAAAGCCGGCGACGCCAATATTTGCGCGGGTTTGGTATCACATATACGGCGTAACCTAGAAGTTACGCGCGTATATTTCTGCCGTCGCCCGTAGTTTTTTGGGCTATAGGCAGGTATACCAAACCAGCGCAGTTTGGTATCCAATATGCAGCGTAAGGACTTACGTGGCGAAAATGGAGAAAACTTACTCCATTTTCACCTCGCCACAAAAAGCAGCCGTAAGAAGCCTTACGCTGACTATTGGAGCCCCGTAACTCCCTAAACTGGCTGCTAAAATAAACCTAACACCTAACGCATGCGCAATGTCTATCTCCCTGTCAACCGCGATCTTCTAAAATAAACCTAACACCTAACGCATGCGCAATGTCTATCTCCCTGTCAACCGCGATCTTCTAAAATAAACCTAACAACTAACGCATGCGCAATGTCTATCTACCTGTCAACCGCGATCCCCCCCCGAAATCCCTAATAAAGTTATTAACCCCTAAACCGCCGCTCCCGGACCCCGCCGCCATCTACATAAACTAATCCCCTACTGTGAGCCCCTAAAACCGCCGCCATCTACCTTATCTATCCCCTAATTAGAACCCCTTACACCGCTGTCATCTACCTTATCTATCCCCTAATCTGACCCCTTACACCGCCGCCACCTATATAAAAATTATTAACCCCTAATCTAATCCCCCTATACCGCCGCCAGCTATATTAATATTATTAACCCCTAATGTAAGCCCCTTACACCGCCGCCATCTCTATTAAAATGATTAACACCTAATTTAATCTACCTACCCCGCCGCCAGCTATATTATCTATATTAACCCTAAGTATATTATAGTTAATATAGGTATTACATTATATATATTAACTATATTAACCCTAATTATATTTATTTTACAGGTAAATTGTTAATTATTTTAACTAGGTATAATAGCTATTAAATAGTTATTAACTATTTAATATCTACCTAGTTAAAAAAATTACCCAATTACCTGTAAAATAAATCCTAACCTAAGTTACAAATACACCTACACTATCAATAAATAAACTACAAACATCTATCTAAAAATACAATTAAATTAACTAAGGGCTGGTAAGGTAAAGAGCTTTGAAATTTGTTTAATTTAGAATAGGGCAGGGAATTTTTTTTATTTGGGAGTTTATTATTTTATTAGGGGGCTTAGAATAGGTGTAATTAGCTTAAAAATCTTGTAATCTTTTTTTATTTTTTGTAATTTAGTGTTTGTTTTTTTTTGTAATTTAGTTTAGTTAATTTAATTGTATTTTTAGATAGATGTTTGTAGTTTATTTAATTTATTGATAGTGTAGGTGTATTTGTAACTTAGGTTAGGATTTATTTTACAGGTAATTTGGTAATTATTTTAACTAGGTAGATATTAAATAGTTAATAACTATTTAATAGCTATTATGCCTAGTTAAAATAATTAACAATTTACCTGTAAAATAAATATTAACCCTAACATAGCTACAATGTAATTATTAATTATATTGTAGCTATCTTAGGGTTTATTTTATAGGTAAGTATTTAGATTTAAATAGGAATATTTTAGTTTATACATGAATTAGATTAATTTAATATAAATTTAGTTAGGGGTGTTAGGGTTAGATAGAGTTAATATAGTTAATATAAATACTATAGTAACTATATTAACTATATTAACCCTAATATAATTAGGGTTAATATAGTTAATATATATAATGTAATACCTATATTAACTATAATATACTTAGGGTTAATATAGATAATATAGCTGGCGGCGGGGTAGGTAGATTAAATTAGGGGTTAATCATTTTAATAGAGATGGCGGCGGTGTAAGGGGCTTACATTAGGGGTTAATAATTTTAATATAGATGGCGGCGGTGTTAGGGGCTCACTTTAGGGGGTTATAGATATAATATAGCTGGCGGCGGGGTACGGGAGCGACGGTTTAGGGGTTAATAACTTTATTAGGTTGCGGCGGGGTATGGGAGCGGCGGTTTAGGGGTTAATAGCTTTTTTATTGTTAGGATAGTGAGGGGGGATAGCGGATAGAGGGTTAGACGTGTCGGGCTATGTTTAGGAGGCGTGTTAGACAGTGCGGGTGATTTAGACTTTAGTCAGGTTTTGTAGGCTCCGGCAGTTTCTAACGTGGTGCAAGTCACTGGCGACTCCAAAAATCTGTACTTACACAGATTTCTGGACATCGCTGGTTTGTGAGACTTGCGCCACTTTAGCAAGTGACGGCGCCGCATATTGGATGGCTCGAGTTGCGAGCTGAAACTGCGGGCGACGTGGGTTCCCTCGCTTGCGCCGCAAACTGCGATCTATATCGGATCGCGCCCCTTGTGAGTAGACAAGCTGTGGGGGGATTTTAAGATTTTAACACTTTGTTTTGTGGAATATTAAATTGATTTGCACTATGCAGGTCGCTTTGTGTGCTTTTTATTTTTGTTTGTAAAAAAGATTTCTAACATACTACATGGGATACTGGAGGAACCTGTGAGAAAGCACCGCTACCTACCTACTACCTAGCACTACAAAAATCCATATCCTTTACTATAGTAGGACTATATCGTGTGCAATAATAAGTACCACTTTTATTGTATTGTATTTTTATCTCTATTAATTTAATCAGGCTCTAACTATCCTATACCATTAACGTACAGAAATTATAATTACAGAGTGTGTGCACAGTTCAACCTGTGTTTCCTTTTTGTGCAACACTGCTAATATATATATATATATATATATATATATATAAAACATTTTTACATTTATTAGAAATACATTACATTTTTTTTTTCAATATAAAGACCATAGAAATGTAAAATATGCGTAACATGATTTGTGTTTTGCAATTTAGGTCTAATGCAGTCGGGTTAGAGCAAATGAAAACTTAGTTATCTTCAGGCAGGTTATTGAAATATGAAATCTAATATATTCACAATAATTATTAAATATTATTATAGATACTGTATGCAATTCTAAATAATGCATAGAATATATATATAAATATTGTGATTGTATTGTCATTGCTGAGATCCAAAAACATGAGAGGCAAAAAGGCACTATTGTGATTGTGCTAATTTGAAAAGTGCCATTTTTGTGCAGAAAAAAAGGCAAAAATGCCTCAGTTGATTGTGATCGAGGCAATTGGCTTAAATCAATCGAGTAGATGCCATCTATAGACTAGGCTGGGAGAAGGATTAAAGGGATAGTAAACTCCAAATTAAACTTTCATGATTCAGATAGGGCATGTAATTTTAAACAACTTTTTAATTTACTTTTATCATCAAATTGGCTTTGTTCTCATATTAATCTTGTTGAAGGCTAATACTAGGTAGGCTCATATGCTAATTTCTAAGCCCTTGAAGACTGCCTCTAATTTGAATGCATTTGACAGTTTTTCACACCTAGAGGGTGTTAGTTCATGTGTTACATATAGATAACATTGTGCTCATGCACGTGAAGTTATTTAAGAGTCAGCACTAATTTCCTGAAATGCAAGTCTGTCAACAGATCTGAGATAAGGAGGCAGTCAGCAGAAGCTTAGATACAAGGTAATCACAGAGGTAAAAAGTATATCTCTATAACAGTGTTGGTTATGCAAAACTGAGGAATGGTAAATAAAGAGATTATCTACCTTTTTAAACAATAACATTTTTGGTGTTTACTTTCCCTTTAAGATGAGTGACTACATATTGGTTTGAGATTCCTAAGTATCGTGGTATTAGTTGAGGGGAGAGTCTTGTGGTGTAGGGGAATGTATTTTTACATGAGGTGGTGGGCTCTATTAGGGAGGCGAGTGATTTAAATTAAATGCATTGGAATGATAGACAATAGAGAATAATTACAGGATTTTTTGGGATCAATAGTGTTATATAGTGTTAATGTTAAAGGGCCATAATACCCAAATGTTTAAACACTTGAAAGTGATGCAGCATAGCTGTAAAAAGCTGACTAGAAAATATCTCCTGAACATCTCTATGTAAAAAAGAAAGATATTTTACCTCAAATGTTCCTCAGTAGCCACCTCCCATTGTAAAGGATTTCTAAGCAGCATTTTAGTGTGTCTGTCCTGGGACAGCTGAAAGGATGAGCCTCGTGAACTCTCATATTATTTCACCAATCAGGTAAAGGAAGCTTACTATGAAATCTCATGAGAATTAAGTCAAATCTCATGAGATCACAGTAAGAGTTCATGACCTCAGCACTGCTGATGCTGATTGGCTGCTGTTCATTTCTTCATTATTTTTTTTTTACCTGCAGCTGGGAGCAGGTGAGTATAACTTTTTACACAGAACTTACTCTGCTGAGCTGAGGAAGTTGTGAGGTAAAATATCTTCCTTATTTACATAGAGATGCTCAGATGATATTTTCCTGTCAGCTTTTTACAGTTATACTGCATCAGTTTCAAGTGATTTAGCATATGAGTATTATGTCCCTTTAACTATACTGGTTTAAAATAGTTGTAGGTGTTACCTGAACTTTAAAAGCTTTCTTATTCATTATTACAGGTAACATACTTGTTAACCATTAGCTGAAATTATTTTTAGACAGCTATTTTTGTTTAAACCCCAAATTCACAATTGTTTCTGCTAATTTCTCACACAATTGTTTTGTTGTATTTTCCAGAGGCTTTTAACTCATAATATCTCCATATCAAAAAATGTATGCAATTTAATTGTCTAAATATTTCTAAAAATCTATATAAGCCTCTGGTATCCAATCCTTGTAAGGCCAATGTTTCTACTGATAAACCTTTTTAAAGGGACACTTAACACTAAGGGCCAGATTACGAGTGGCGAGTGATATCGGTTTTATCGCAGCTGTTTGAATGTGTCAGATGTAGTGCTCATATCACAAGTTAAAAGTAAACGCGATAGCTTGAGTGCAACTGAAGTTAACGCACGTCTGGATAGCATGACCTCAGAGCTCTGGTTAACACTTAAAAAATACATTAAAAAGTACAGTTACACTCATAACACTATCTAAAAAAAAATATTTTAAAAATTGCACAAAAAAGTTATAAGGGCTTTAAGATATGAGGTCTCATGATTTAGAAAAAAAAGATACATACATATACATGTCTGAATATGTATATATATATATATATATATATATATATATATATATATATTTATATATATATATATATATATATATATATATATATATATATATATATATATATATATATTCTGGTGACAGGGTGAGGGAAGGTGTGCACATTAGCAGGCATTTAGAGAGAGCAATTTTCCACTGCAACTAAAGAGTTAAATCTCTTGGGTCAGTTTCCCAGCTGCTCCCTATTAAGTTAGCTCAGGCCTTTATAAGCAGCTATCTAGGAATAGTATGTGTCTCAGGAAGCAGGCTGTTTTCCAGTGTGAAAGAGAGGCTGGAGACCAGTTAGCATGGCTGATTGCCTGTAAAGGGACACACTGGTGAGACAAACTTGTTTTGATTTGTTTTGTATTTTACTTATGCCATTTCTACGAAGTACTAAACTGGGTTCAGGTTAGCTGACCAGTTTATCATTAGTAAGAGAAATTATATGTATAGTTAGGCTCCTGACAGGAGTAGGCTTTTTATTTATGTGCTTTATTATGCTGACTGCTCTGAAGTTGCTGTATTTAAAGAGACAGTGCACCTGTTATGTTAAAAGACTTTCTTTTTCTCTGAATAAAACTGTTTTAAAATACAGTTACCACACCATTGAGACTGTTCTTCCAGTGACCTTACCACAAGGTGGTGGCAGCAGAAGAATTTGTGAATGGTGCCAACTTTTGTGTAGTGGAAACCCTAAAGTAACAGTACCCCTCAAACATGGAGGATGTTGTAAAAGCTCTGCTACTTGCTACCACAGTACAGCAAGAAACAAACCGACAGTCTGCAGCTTCTCTAGCAGTTCAGAAGGAGAGTAACTGGCTTATGGCTATGCAAATTGGGGCCTTGAGTGAGAAAAAAGGGACCATGAAATGCTGAAAGAAATTGTAGACCGCATTGTTACCCAGGGACTGCCAGCACACACAGGAGCTGTAAGCAGAATACCGGCTAGCAGCTGCCTACTGAAAATGATGCCAGAGGACAATGTAGAGGCCTATCTGTTGGCATTTGAATGCACAGCCACCTGTGAGACCTGGCCACCTGAGCAATGGGCAGGAATAATTGCTTCCTTCCTCCTTGGTGAGGCCCAGAAGGCTTATTATGACCTAGAGGAAGAGGCTGCTGCTGATTACACCAAACTAAAGGCTGAAATCCTAGCCTGAATGGGTGTGACAACTACAGTTCGAGCCCAACATTTCTATAATTGGCATCTTAATGAGGGAAAGGCTCCACGATCACAGATGTTTAATCTGATTCATCTGGCACGAAATTGGCTCAAACCAGAGGAGCAAAGTCCTGCACAGATCGTGGAATCCCTAGTAATTGACAGATATCTGTGAAAACTTCCACGTGGCCTCCGTAACTGGGTTGGAAAAGGAAAGCCTACTACATATGATGCCTTGGTGGCGCAAGTGGAAAGATACTTGTCTGCCAAGGACCTAGAGAAAGCATCTGTTGTGCCAGCCAAGGCTGGATCAGACACTTTCAAGACTACGTCCCTTAATAACATTCAGAGACCTGGTTTTAGAAAGGCAGAGTCTGAAATCAGGACTGGGACAGAAACACATGCCTGGAATGCCGAGAGAAACTTTGCATTTGTAAAGGAAGTTTAGGAAAAAATGCAATAACCTGTTTTGAGTGTGATGAAAAGGGGCATATCAGTGCAAGATGCCCAAATATCTCAGTACCAATGCATTGTGGACTAGGGGGAAACCCCTCAGACTTTTGTGGACTGATATGCCTAGCAGGCATGGTTGAAGGTTTAAATAATAAAGACACTGATGCATTGGTGGACTCTGGCAGTGCTCTGACCTTGGTGTCAGGAGACTTGATTGAGCCTTCTCAACTGAGAAAACATAAAACAATGGGGGTGTGGTGTATCCATGGGTGCACTGTAAAATATCCCACTGCTAAAATAGAGGTTTTTGTTATGGGTAGAGAAATAAAAATCTCAGCAGTGGTTTTACCCAGGTTGCCATATCCATTGGTCATAGGAATACATTTTCCTGAGTTATATTCCCTAATTCATTCTCAATTGTCCGCAGAACAGGAAAAAACAAAAAGTGATTCAGAGGACAAAAGCCCCCATGAAATGTTTCCCTTCACCAATCCTGAGTTGTTTGTAACCCATCCAAAAAGAAGTAAAACCAAAAGGGAACTCTGGCATTGCCGGTATAAATTTAATAAAGCTTTATCTGAAGTTTTGTTAAATGAAAGGGGAAAACATTCTAGCAAAACGGTTGCCAGCCCAGTGTACTGAGTCAGAGATATTAGAAGAATATCAACAACTTGTAACTGATAAAGAAAGGGTGACTAATGAGAGTGACCCCTGTATTTTGAATATTTCTAACATTATCTTTGGGCGTGACCAGGCAAATGATCCATTATTACAAAATGCAAGGAGTAAACTGATAGAAATAAATGGAGTACTAGTAGAGGGCCAAACAAAGAGTTCTTGTCCATATTTTATCCTCAAGAATGACCTTCTATACAGAGTAACCTTAGAATAAGGTCAGGAGGTTGAGCAGCTTGTAGTACCATCATCTTATACTAGGAAGGTACAATCTAATGCCCATTCACATCTTTTGTGGGGACACGGGGTGGAAAAAACACAGGAAAGGATCCTAAGAAGATTTTTTTTAGCCTGGGGTGTATGAGGAAATAAAGCGGTATTGTGCCTCTTGTCCACAATGTCAGCTGTTATCCCAAAGCCAAAACTAAGGGACCCACTTATACCTATCCCAATTGTTGATGTTCCCTTTGAAAGGATAGGCATGGACCTCGTAGGTCCGTTGGAGAAATCAGCTTGAGGTCACCAGTATATTTTGCTTATTCTAGACTACGCCACTTGATATCCTGAAGCCATACCACTATGTAAAGCTACTGCTAAGAATATAGCTAAAGAGTTGGTACAAGTGTTTTCATGGGTGGGCATTCCGAAAGACATACTCACTGACCAAGGGACACCTTTTGTCTCACGGCTCATGAGGGAGCTTTGTCAATTGGTTAAGATACAGGCTTTAAGAACTTCAGTATACCACCCTTAGCAGATGGGTTAGTAGAAAGATTTAACCGCGCTCTTAAGTCCACATTAAGAAAGTTCTTAGCAGGGATGGTAAGGATTGGGACACACTTCTATCCTATTTGTTGTTTGCAGTCCGTGAGATTCCTCAAAGTTCAGTAGGCTTCTCCCCATTTGAACTTTTGTATGGCAGGCATCCTAGGGTTATGTTAGACATTCTTAAAGAAACTTGGGAAGAACAAGGGGTCCCAGGAAACAATGTGCTGCAGCATGTTGAGCAGATACAGGAATGCATGGCTCATTATTATTATTATCAGGTATTTGTAGAGCGCCAACAGGTTCAGCACTAAATGTTGTTCCCCTTGTCCGCCATTATATGGAGAAAGCTTAGGGAACTCAAAAACATAACTATGTTCAGAGTGCTACACAGAGACAGTTTCAAGCAGGTGATCGAGTAATGGTTTTAGTCCCAACAGCTGAGAGTAAGCTTCTGGCTCGTTGGCAGGGCCCCTATGATATTATAGAAAAATTAAGCCCTTTGAATTACAATGTTAGACAGCCTGAGTACCATAGGAAAGAACAAATCTTCCATATTTAATCTTTTAAAATCATGGAGAGACAGAGAGGCTTGTATAGCTGTAATGGAAAACATAAGAGTTGACTCCATGCACTTAGAACCTTCGGTAGGAATTTCCCCAGAACTCAGACCAGAACAAGCAGAGGAAGCTAAAGAAATGGTAGAACGGAATAGAGATGTATTTTCACCTATGCCAGGTAAAACTAGTCATAGAGCCTGGGATAACCCTTAAGATAAAATTATATAGAATGCCTGAAGCCAGAAGGGAAGCTGTAAAGGCAGAAGTTAGAAAAATGCTTGAGCTTGAGGTGATTGAGGAGTCTCACAGTAACTGGTCTAGCCCAATTGTGTTAGTACCCAAACCTGATTGCTCTATTAGGTTCTGCAACAATTTCAGAAAGCTAAATGAGATATCAAAGTTTGATGCCTACCCTATGCCGCAGGTAGATGAGCTTGTAGAAAGACTAGCCAAGGCCAGATTTCTCTCAACTTTGGACCTCACTAAAAGTTATTGGCAGATACCATTATCTGAGCACTCTAGAGAGAAAATGGCCTTTGCTACTTCAGATGGCTTGTTTCACTATAAGGTGATGCCTTTCGGAGCTCCAGCCACATTTCAACGGTTGATGGATAAGTTACTCAGACCTCATGCACAATATGCTGCTGCATATTTGGATGATGTCATGATACACAGTCCAGATTGGGATTCTCATCTACAAAAAGTTGAGGCTGTAATTGAAACCCTTAGAAAGGCTGGATTAACAGCCAATCCATTGAAGTGTACCATTGGCTTGGCTGAGGCTAAATACTTAGATTATATTGTTGGTAGAAGAGTTGTAAAACCCCAAGTAGACAAGATAGGAGTCCTGATACAGTGAAATGGAACAGCAAGGCTGAGGAATCTTTTGCAGATCTTCTCTCCGCACTTTGTCAACAACCTATTCTCATGGCTCCAGATTTTAACCAAGAATTATTTTTGCAAACTGATGCCTCTGAGGTTGGGTTAGGGGCTGTACTCTCACAATACATAGGCAAAGAGGAACATCCAGTTCTTTATCTAAGTAGGAAATGTTTACCCCGTGAGCAGCGCTATTCTACAATAGAAAAGGAATGTTCGGCAATCAAGTGGGCTACTGAAACTCTTAGGTATTATTTACTGGGCAGGCGCTTTACCCTGATCATGGACCATGCCCTGTTGAGGTGGATGCACAACAATAGGGCCCGTACTTCAAGGATCACAAGGTGGTTCTTGTCTCTCCAGCCTTTCAGTTTTGTGGTGAAACACTGGGCTGGCCTGTTACATGGTAATGCTGACGGACTATCCAGGGTGCATGTGCTTACAGCTATGGACGCTTCATAGGGGGGAGGGGGATATGTGACAGGGTGAGGTAAGGTGTGTACATTAGCAGGCGCTTAGAGAGAGCAATATTTTTTCCTCTGCAACTAAAGAGTTAAATCTCTTGGGTCAGTTTCACAGCTGCTCCCTATTAAGTTAACTCAGGCCTTTATAAACAGTTATCTAGGAATAGTATGTGTCTCAGGAAGCAGGCTGTTTTCCAGTGTGAAAGAGAGGCTGGAGACCAGTTAGCATGGCTGACTGCCTGTTTTGTATTTTAAGTATGCTATTTCTATGAAGTACTAAACTGGGTTCAGGTTAGCTGACCAGTTTATCATTAGTAAGGGAAATGATATGTATAGTTAGGCTCCTGACAAGAGTAGGCTTTTTATTTGTGTGCTTTGTTTTGCTGACTGCTTTGAAGTTCGTGTATTTAAAGAGACAGTGCACCTGTTATGTTAAAATACTTTATTTTTCTCTGAATAAAACTGTTTGAAAATACAGTTACCACGCCATTGAGACTGTTCTTCCAGTGACCTTACCATAATATATATATATATATATATATATATATATATATATATATATATATATGTATGTTTATATATATATATATATATATATATTTATATGTGTGTACATACAGTATGTATTTATATGTGTATATTTGTATTTACAGATGTCTATACACATATAAATGCATGTGTACACATATAAAGACATATATATTTATATAAGTGCATTGTACCAGGTGCAGACTGAGACCAATCAGGGCCCCGGGCAAAAATTAGGGAAGGGCCCCGCACTGTCTCACACTGACCCAAATTTATTAAAATGTATGCAAATGAGCATGGTAGCTTCCCTGCTCTGTGCCTCAGCCCCCCCAACCTCCAGGATCCCCAATTTCAAGGGCCAGAGACAGGGCCCCCAACCTCCAGGGCTAGATCCCATACTCCATGGCCCTCACAGTGACAGACCCCCGACAGGGCCCCCCAACAACAAACCCCACATCCAGACACAAGACCCCCATACTGTGGCTTGTGCCCCACATCCAGGCACAAGGCCCCCATACTGTGGCTTGGGCCCCCACTAAACCCACACTTAACTGCTTAGTAACTTATAGGGCAGTTGTCAGCCCCAGCTTAAGCATCACATCAGGAGCGATGGAAATGCTATTTGTGGGCCCCCTGACATGCTGAGCCCTCGGTCCAGGTCCTATTTGCCCGGCTAATCAGTCCGCTCCTGCATTATACTCCTTTGCAGTCAAGTAGATGAAAACATGTAAAAGCATATTTATGCAATGTTCATATTTAATAAAATGTTATACTGTGTATTTACTGTAAATATTTGACATTCCAATGTTCTGCACATAGCAGAATATGTTGTATGTATTTTTTTAAATAGATATTCATATATATATATATATATATATATATATATATATATATATATATATATATATATATATATATATAAAAGGAAAAAAATGTAGAAAGTCAGGGGAATGAATCCACTAACTAGCCCTATTAGCGCTACTTATGGGGGGATTTTTAACCTAATACTGTAAGGTGCAGATGTGGTTTTAACGAGTCAAATATCATCTATGGAAAGAAGCTGCCTGTCCTATAAAATAAAAGATCCCTCAAACCTCTCAAATAAACTGTAATTACAAAAAGAGCTACAGGATGGCGCTAGAAAATGGGATATTGACCAAAAGAAATAAGTATATGTGTATCACAAACAAGAATTTCATAGACAAACACAATATACCATATGTAGTTAAAGTCCAACAGCAGCTAAAGAAAGCACAAAAAGCACAATTGCACAGGGTTGGTGGTAGATCTCTTCATATACAGCCCCCACTCAGATGTACACTTACTTCAAAGAACCTCAATCATATGAGGTAAGGATGAGTCAGTCTATTAATGTTTTCTTCTATTTTTCTATTTAACGTTATTGGAAAACATTTTGTAGTTTTCTACAATCTCCCACTTTATACAGAATATAAGCAGGAATAAACGATTCAATTATGCAATTTTATATTTTTAAATTTTAGAATATGTTGATTTTAGAGACAGTTAAAACTTGTATTTTACAAAACATTCAAGCTCTTAATCCTAATCAACTAACTTAGTACAGCTGAAAAGCCCACACAATATAAAATATGTATCATTGGTAAAACAAACCTATCTTGTTAAAGTCTAATCTGTCATCTGTTTTTATATTCACTCCACTTTTTTCACTTATTTGCAAAAACAAAAGCATTTATTCTCAGAGAAACAATAATCTATGAGCCCTAACAAAAAATAATAAAACAAATGCACCTAAAAGATTGTTGCAAGATGATTAATATTATTATGGCAATGATATGTATCTTAAGACAAATATATACAGCTGGAGAGATTGGGAGTTTTCTCCCCCTAGCCTGAAACCATTATTCCAATAAGGTATTTACCATTGATATGACAATAAACTGAATAATGGAGGTGCACACTTTTGAAAAATAAGGGTTTGTTTTCCTTTATAGAGAGGAGTGTCACAGTCCTTGTGTGTGGTAGAAGTTTAGAACTTTTAGCTGAAAGAAGGGTCATGTGTGGTTAGAAGACTAAGGGAATATAGGAGTTCATCACAACTCTTTAAAAAAGTTTATCAAAATGGTTTTTCTACAAAATTCATCCTTAGGGCTTGATTTAACAAGCAGCGGATGCTGCTTTCTCCACCCGAAGTAAGACCGCTGTTCCTTTAACCCCCTTAATGACCACAGCACTTTTCCATTTTCTGTCCGTTTGGGACCAAGGCTATTTTTACATTGTTGTGGTGTTACAAAAGCTGAAAAATCGGCACTCAAGGATCTTAGCGAGAATAGAGAATTAGTGATCCGCAGCGCCGATAAAGGCGGAGGGATCGTGGTGCAAGATAGAAAAGAATACATAGCAGAAGCTGAGAGATTGTTAAGTGATAAATCAACCTATTGCACAACTAGACTGTAACCCTACTAAAAAATTCCAAGAGGAATACAATCTATTATTATCTAGAGGTAGGGAAGATCGTGTCTTGAAAATTCAAGAGTACAGATATTTGGTTGTAGAGGACCCAGTACTCCCAATTTTTTATCATCAACCTAAAATACACAAGGGTCTTAAGAACCCACCTGGTAGACCGATTGTGTCTGGAATTGGAGGCCTCACAACCAAACTATCCGAATACATTGACCATATATTGAAACCCATGGTTCCTTGCCTTAGATCATACGTACAGGATACCATCCATATACTTAAATTATTAGAAAATCTTGTATGGCAGGAGGGTTACATGTGGGTGACAATGGATTTATGCTCTTTGTATACATCAATTCCTCATGCTTTGGGCATCACAGCAGTAAAATATTTTTGTGAAAAGTGTGGCTATGTCAACGAAACTCAGGCAAATTTCCTTGAATTGGCAATGGATTTTATATTAAAGAAAAATAATTTTCTTTTTTAAGGCAAGTATTTCCTCCAGACCAGGGGAACGGCGATGGGGACAAAATTTGCCCCAAATTTTGCCAACCTCTATATGGGGTGGTGGGAGGATCTATTTGTCTTCAATCTAGAAAATCCCTACAAAGATAATATTAAACATTGGTTTCGTTACATAGATGACATACTAATTGTATGGCAAGGGACCAGTGAAAAATTGGCTGACTTTGTAGAATATGCAAACAAAAACACACTAAACCTTAGTTTTACTATGGAGTCAAATCCTACTAAAGTTACATTTTTAGATTTAGAAATCATACAAGAGAAAGGGGAAATATACACCAACCTCTATAGGAAACCTACAGACACGAATGGTTATCTGCATGCCAAAAGTGGCCATCACAAAAAATGGAAAATGAATATTACGTTAGGCCAATACCAGAGAGCAAAACGGAACTGTGCTAGGCAGAGTGACTTCATAAAAGAAACTGAAGTCATTACAAATCGGTTCCTAGCTAAAGGATATCCAGAAGAACTCCTGAGAGAAACTAAAAATAAGGTAGAGGCAATGGATAGGAAAACTCTTATTAATAAATCTAAGATGAAGGTTTTGACTAACAATGGAAAAGTGGAAAAATGAAAAGTACAGCTCATTACTAGATATAACAGAGCAGCAAAAGATATTGAGGGGGCCGTCAAAAAATTCTGGCCTATATTAATGCAAGACACAGTACTAAAGGAAGCCTTAAGCGATAAAGGCCAGGTAATTTTCAAAAAGAACATTAGTGTAAAAAATAGAATCAGTCCTAGTATGCTAAAATCATGCAAGAAGGAAAGAAATTGGTTAGAAAAACAAACCAAAGGCTTTTTTAGATGTGGACGAAAAGGTTGTACCTGCTGTGCTCACATAGACCCCAACAATCATTATTTCTGTGGAATCAATGATGATAGAAAATATGAAATTAAGGATCTTATTACATGTAAAACAAACTATGTAGTATACCTACTAATATGTTCATGTAATAAAATCTATATAGGTCGCACTAAGCGTTCTTTAAAAACAAGGTTTAGTGAACACCTCAGAAACATAGATATAGGCCTAGATACACATGGAGTCTCTGCCCATTTTTTGGAAACACATAATAAAGACAGTTCAGATCTGACAGTTATTGGAATAGAACATGTAAAAAGAAGCATAAGAGGAGGCAATCACCTTCTACAACTCAGACAACGTGAGTCCTTCTGGATCCATAGGTTACAAACTATGGGTCCGGGGGGACTTAATCGAGACATAGATCTAGCAGCTTTCTTGGAAATTTAAATACAACATAAGATACTGTATAAATATATATTTAGGAGTGTTTATTTGTGGTCTGATGTGAGATCTTTTGGAAAACATTCAGGCAAGGTTGCAAATGTATTCATTAACTTTGGAATTTTTAACCTTATTTATCTATGTATTTATTTTTATGCAACCTCTTTTTACATTGTACTAAAATGTACTGAATACAATAATATTACCATAATTATAACTAGGTAACATATAGGTTCAGATTATCTTGGGCTAAGTTATGACACATGCATTAAGTTGCCATAGGTATAAGGAACTAATGCCGTATATTTTTTAATAGTCTTACTTCTATTTGTACATCTATGAAATATTACCATATTCTAACGAACAAAGCTTTTTAGGGAAATCATGAATTAATTAACTTTCTCACTTTTCATATATATAGAAATCAACATAGATGTAAGGTGATTTACAATATCTAACTATATTTTATTTTATGTAGGAGAAGAATGAATTACTCATTTATATGTCATTTTAACGTCTACTAGGGAATATTTTATTTAATTGTATATTATCAATTGTTTTCTATGATATTTTTTAAATATGTGCTAGCTAAAACTCTGTACAATTGATATATGATACACTATGTATTTTTAAATTTTATCTTATCTTACTGTTAAATTGCTAATTTCGATTCCTGCAACTATCCGCTGTTCATCGCCATATATCTAATAAGGAGGGTTATATAGCGCCATACAACAATAGTCTTAAAATGAAACAAACTAAGCGATCCCCTCACATTAGCATACTTAACATAGAAATCCACAGTATAATCAGCATACAATAGGTTAAGGTGAGAGCGGAAAAACTCAGACACACATATGGCGAATACACTTACTGATCGCACCCCCTGCAATAACCAATAGAACATTTGGGGGTGTGTATAGATGAACTGGTTAAGAGGGAGGATTATGGAAGGATGGGCATAGCCTCTGACGAAGCGGGAGGAGCCCGCGAAACGCATAAGGCCACGCCCATAATCCTAGGAGAAGGGACTGTTATACACGCTGTTTTCTGAGCAATAGCCGGCTTAATTGCATAGAAATTTACAGCGGTATTTTCACGATCTCCTTTTTACGCACATTTCTACATCACCCCCAGCCTGGCAGTATACTTAATTTCCCCTGTTAGAGCCATACACCAATATAGGCATTTTAAATACAGTGGGACATCGGAAGGCACTGCACTATCGCTGGAGGGGTACGAAGTCTTATATCTGATGAATGCACCAACATACCTCATATGTTTGAGGGCTCTTTTGTGAGTGTGAAATCGTTATTTTATTTTCTGGAATAAACTGTGACTTTTAAAACTACACTGGATGCGCTCTGTTTTTTGTTTCTCCCCTAGAGAACCATATCCTGTTTACACTGGTGTTTGTGTTTAGCTGTAATGTTCCTCTTACTCATTTACTGTACCCACACATATTATATACAGTTTTTCTCGCCATTAAATGGACTTTGAAAAGATACCATTATTTTCACTGTATCTTATAATTTGCTATAAAAAAAATACAAAATATGATGAAAACATGGAAAACAACACACTTTTTCTAACTTTGACCCCCAAAATCTGTTACACATCTACAAACACCAAAAAACAACCATGCTAAATAGTTTCTAAATTGTGTCCTGAGTTTAGAAATACCCAATGTTTACATGTTCTTTGCTTTTTTTGCAAGTTATAGGGCAATAAGTACAAGTAGCACTTTGCTATTTCCAAACTACTTTTTTCACAATTAGCACTAGTTACATTGGAACACTGATATCTTTCAGGAATCCCTGAATATCCCTTGACATGTATATATTTTGTTTTAGAAGACATCCCAAAGTATGGATCTAGGCCCATTTTGGCATATTTCATGCCACCATTTCACCGCCAAATGCGATCAAATAAAAAAAAATGTTCAATTTTTCACAATTTTTTTTTACAAACTTTAGGTTTCTCACTGAAATTATTTACAAAAAACTTATGCAATTATGGCATAAATGGTTGTAAATGCTTCTCTGGGATCCCCTTTGTTCATAAATAGCAAACATATATGGCTTTGGCTTTGCTTTTTGGTAATTAGAAGGCTGCTAAATGCCACTGCGCACCACACGTGTATTATGCCCAGCAGTGAAGGGGTTAATTAGGGAGCATGTAGGGAGCTTCTAGGGTTAATTTTAGCTTTAGTGTAGTGTAGTAGACAACCCCAAGTATTGATCTAGGCCCATTTTGGTATATTTCATGCCACCATTTCACCGCCAAATGCGATCAAATTTAAAAAAATTTAAAAATTTTCACAATTTTAGGTTTCTCACTGAAATTATTTACAAACAGCTTGTACAATTATGGCACAAATGGTTGTAAATTCTTTTCTGGGATCCCCTTTGTTCAGAAATAGCAGACATATATGGCTTTGGCGTTGCTTTTTGGTAATTAGAAGGCCGCTAAATGCTGCTGCGCATCACAAGTGTATTATGGCTAGCAGTGAAGGGGTTAATTAGGTAGTTTGTAGGGAGCTTGCAGGGTTAATTTTAGCTTTAGTGTAGAGATCAGCCTCCCACCTGACACATCACACCCCCTGATCCCTCCCAAACAGCTCCCTTCCCTCTCCACCCCACAATTGTCCCTGCCATCTTAAGTACTGGCAGAAAGTCTGCCAGTACTAAAATAAAAGGTATCTTTGAATTTTTTTATTTTTTTTAGCATATTTACATATGCTGCTATGTAGGATCCCCCCTTAGCCCCCAACCTCCTTTATCCCCTCTGAAAACAGCTCTCTAACCCTCCCCCTCTACCTTATTGGGGGCCATCTTGGTTTTTTTTCTGTGGTGTAGCTTCCCCCCCCCCGGACCAACCCCCCACCCCCAGACTGATCTTTTATTTTTTTTGCACACACCCCCTGCCATCCCCGCCCCTCCACATCACAAGGACCATTGATGGCCGCCACCCGCCTCCCACACCGGCTCCCACCCACCAACGATACCGGCCATTGATGTCCGGTGCAGAGAGGGCCACAGAGTGACTCTCTGCATTGGATGGCTAAAAAGGGTTATTGCAGGATGCCTCGATATGCATCACTGCAATAACCGGAAAGCAGCTAGAAGCGAGCAGGATCGCTTCAAGCTACTTTCCAGACCGAGGACGTGCAGGGTACGTCCTCAGGCGTTAACTGTATTTTTTTGATGACGTACCCTGCACGTCCTCAGTCATTAAGGGGTTAAACTACTGCCACCTTTTAGGTGACAGACTGCAATCATCCCGATCCGATACATTCGGGATGATTGACACCCCTTGCTAGCGGCCGATTTGCCCGCTAATGTGCAGGGGGCAGCATTGCACAAGCATTTCACAAGAAATGCTTGTGCAATGTTAAATGCCGATAGCGATGTCGAGCGGACATGATCATGTCCGCCTGGCATTTAATAAATTGACCTCTTAAAGTCTATGGGAAATTTTATAAAAAAATAAATTTGATAACCTCATTATCCTTAATTCGAAAAAGATCTATTATATAAATAGTATTGAATGGGTGCAGTGTATGTTGACAGTGTAGTTTTTTTAGTAGTAACTACATGAGCAAGATAATAATATAATGATTTCTTGAGTACTTTTAATAATCTTGATCAGACAATGATGGTGTTTATGGGTACCAATTACATCATTCGCAGGTAGAGAACAAAAATATTCTCCTCTTTCCATAGATATGTTTCATAACCATCTAGGTTTATGATGACTGGAATAAACACTCCCCACCTCCCTGATATCTAGTTGTGTAAGTGTTCACCAATATGATCACTTGCATCCTAGTGGGTTATGTGACCCCTCATTCTAAAAAAAATAATAATCATGGTGCATATTCATATAAAGTAGCATTAGATATCTACATTACCTCTTTTAGTCACCTAATTACAGTTGCAATCTGAAAACAAACCAATCACCTGTGACATAGAGGACATCTAACTTAAAGGGGCACTGAACCCAAAAAAAATTATTTCGTGATTCAGATAGAGCTTGCAATTTTAAGCAACTTTCTAATTTACTCCAATTATCAAATGTTCTTCATTCTCTTGGTATCTTCATTGGAAAAGCAAGAATGTAAGTTAAGATGCCAGCCCATTTTTGGTGAACAACCTGGGTTGTTCTTGCTGATTGTGGATTCATTTAACCGACCAATAAACAAGTGCTGTCCAGTGTTCTGAACCAAAAAATAGCTTAGATGCCTTCTTTTTCAAATAAAGATAGCAAGAGAATAAAGAAAAAAATGATAATAGGAGTAAATTAGAAAGTTGCCTAAAATTGCATGCTCTATCTGAATAAGGAAGGAAAAAAATTGAGTTCAGTGTCTTTTTAACACAAACAGTGAAGGCTTCAAATAATCCCAATGTTGTAATTATGTAATATCTGAATTTTCTAGGAAATAGATTAAGATAAATGACACTAGTATTTCAAGGAAAATATATTACACATGAATAGAGGGGAAAAAATAGGAATGAAGCTAAACTGGATTTAGTGTTGTCAAATAATATAGAAAAATGATAAAACATATAATTCAAAGATCATATAGGTAATAGCGATCATTACATGGTCACATTTGAAATTGGTTTCCATAGGAATGAAAGAAAATCACTGAAGGTTAAATTCTGAAGACTTTTGTCTTCTTTCAGCTTTAAAAACAGAATCAAGTGATATAGAAGAAAATCTAGCTTCAAAAGAAAACAGTAATAGATGTTCCTTGCTTTAACAACAATCAGTAATATACCTAGAAGGCAAAACATGAAACAGCAATTTGTCACTAATATAACAAACTTTGAATTAGTGAAGATGTGAGTAAAATCACAAAAATGTTTGTTATGTTTTAAAAGAATCTTGGGTGATGTATTGATGGGTGACATTGCAGATGAAGATTTATTATGTAAGACTAACAGACTCTAATTGAGCTAAAACATATTCATTTAAACAGATGTCTCACAATACTTGATAGTTGTAGGATCAACTTACCACCATCTCTATCATAATGGTGCCAGACGATATATAAAGGAAAACTAAATTAAAATGTTAGCTTCTAAAAATAATCAAATAATATTCTTGTGTTTCTTTTGAACAATTTATAGCAATTCTCCTCTATTTTACTTAGTGACACCATAAGACTTTTAAATCATGTATACCCCTATAAATTGGTTCCAAATGTATAAGAGATTTTTGAGTCTACTTTGTACATTGTAGTATGAAAATATGTAACGTAAACTTTATATATATTTGGTTCACACATTTGCACACAGGAAGTTCACAGCCTCATCCTTCCTCTGACACGATTGTCATTTTTCTAGCTAACCAGGGCAAAGATTCAGGTCTTTCAAAATCTACCAAGTGAGCTCAACTTTCTCAACTTGGTAATTTGGTTATCTCAGATTTTCCAATCTACAAAAAAAACTGTTGGTATTTACTACACCACAATATATATATATATATATATATATATATATATATATATATATATATATATATCAAACCTGGGACTCTTCAGTCCGACCCTCCTATGGACATCCGCCTGGGTGCAAAAATACAATACTACAGTCCCAGAAAAGATTGCACTCTCAGGTCTTTTTAACATTGAAAATCACTCTTTAATGTAACATTTTCAGAGATGTTGTCACCTTCATCAGCATGCTGATGAAGGGGACAGCGTCTCCAAAAACGTTAAAACAATATATATATATATATATATCACTTATAATGACTAAGCATGTAATGCAGATCACCACAGAAGCAAATAACAAGCAACCAATAGAAGAACAGTTTTAATGGTTTATTTGTCTGTTGTTACAGTCTGGTATCAAGCTCAATTCAGGAGATGTGTGAAATGAATAATTTGCTATAATTTGTTTTTTAACTGATCTTTATAATGCTGTGTTACAATAGTCAATGGAAAATAAATAGTTAGATGTAACAAAAAAGACAATTAAAAACATAGGGGTGGGTCACAAAATTTTGAAAAAAATTCTAGTGATTTATCTACTAAAATTTCCATAGACTTTAATGGTGAGTTTTTGTAAAACATTGTTCAAAACAATTGTAATCAACTCCTTTATGTCGAAATGCAATTACATTTTTTTAAATGCTTAAAGGGATATTAATACAAATGAATGTGATATAAAAAGATATCGTATGGACGATCCTCTATTCCTCAAAAAAAAAAAAAGGACAAATAGTGTGATATTGTTTATATAGACTTAATTATAGTATATATGTGGAAAATTACTACTCACATAAACCTGAACTATCATCAGCTCAGGTAAAACTGCAGTTCTGAGAACAAAGCTGTCAAGATCAGCTATTCCGGTGCGTGTGCTTCTTTAGAATCTCAAAAGAAAAAGAAAACATAGAAATAGAGTGATATTGTATAACACCAACTTAGATGCCGAAAACGTTTGGAATATTACTCACACTTTACAGGAGCTAATCGTAAGCTCCACTGAGAATACAGACCTGACAGCCAAAGATCAGGTCTGCATTCTAAAGACTAGATTTATCAACGCTGAGGCGCACAGGGGCGCGTATACACGCCCCTGTATGCCTCAGCTCGCCTGTGGCATGGCGAAATTACCTGCAGGTAATTAACATTGCACATGAGCGCAATTTTGCGCTCGCGTGCAATCCTGCCCCCTGCCCGCGCACAGCCAATCACGCGCGGGCAGGAGCTGTCAATCTCCTCGGTCGGACTCGACCGAGGAGATTTAATTTCGCCACAATAGAGGTGGCAAAGATGTTAGGGAAGCAGCGGTCTGGTGACCGCTGCTTGATAAATCGCGGCGAGCAAGTTCTTGTGAGAACTTGCTGCCGCAGGGGCTTAATAAATCTAGCCCTAAGTGGAGCTTACGATTAGCTCCTGTAAAGTGTGAGTAAGCTGCCTGGAGAAGCCAACTCCACCCCCCACAATTCAGAAACTAAAAAGGAAGGGTTAATGGTGAGGCACTGCAGTAAAAAATGTGCAGGTAAAGTAATTAAAGTACATATTATTATATTTTGTCTGTATCCCAACTTGTTTTATGTCCCGTTAAGCATTTAAAAAATGTAATTGCAATTTGAAGAGATACCTAGGTAGACATCTGGAGCACTACATGGCAATTGTGCTGCCATTTATTGAATAACATTTTGGCAAAATTGCTGCCAAATAACACGCCAAAAATGGGTGGGCGTCTAAGCATATGTCTCTGTTTTCAACAAAAGATACCAAGAGTATGAAGAAAAATGTATAATCAAAGTAAATTAGAAAGTTGTTTACAATCACATGCTCTACCTGAATCATAAAAGAAACATTTTGGGTTTCATATCCCTTTAAAGAAAACTGAAGGTCAAAATTAAACTTTCATGATTCAGATGCAGCAAACAATTAAAAAACGGCCCAGAATTTTTCCACTAGTAAATGTACCTCTTTCTCTTGTTATTTCTTGTTGAAAAGGAACATACTGAAATAGGGTCAGGTGAAGCCATGTGCATTGAGTTTCAAAGTGAAATAAATTTAACATTGTAACTTTATAACAAACCGGGAATAATTAGTGTTTGTTATAACATGAAACAAGCATGTGTCAGATTAAGAACCCAAAAAGTAGAGCCACACAAAGGGGCCCATTTATCAAGCTCCGGATGGAGCTTGAGGGCCCGTGTTTCTGGCGAGCCTGCAGGCTCACCAGAAACACCAGTCATGAAGCAGCGGTCTAAAGAGCGCTGATCCATAACCTGTCCGCCTGCTCTGAGCAGGTGGTCAGACATCGCTGCAATTCAACCCGATCGAGTATGATCAGGTTGAGTGACATCCCCTGCTGGCGGCCGATTGGCCGTGAATCTGCAGGGGGCGGTGTTGCACCAGCAGTTCACAAGAGCTGCTGGTGCAATGCTGAATACGGAGAGCGTATTGCTCTCCGCATTCAGCGATGTCTGTTGGACCTGATCCGCACTGTCAGATCAAGTCCGACAGACCTTTGTTAAATAGGCTCAAAACAGTCAACATGGAGGTCTTGTGAAAGTAGCCAAAAAAAGGAAAAACTAGTCAGTAAAGTTATCTGATGGATTTGAAAATAGCTTGTCACACTGGGTCAAACGGTAAAAAGATCTGTTTGAAAAAAAACCTGGTCTGAATAGCTGTGTTATGTACAGTATGTTGTTTCAATGCACTGGAGCAGCCACCCCACACAATGATTGCAAGAGCATGCATTGGCCACATTTATCAATATCCAAGCAGGCAAAGTTCCAAGGCAGACAACCTATCCATCCACAAGAAGCAATGCAGCATCCACTGCTTGCATTTATTACTGCATGAGCAAACATTCCTGCAGCCTTATAAAAGGAGCCCATTATGTTTATAGGGTGAAGAAAAAATACAAACGTTCATAATGTTTTAAAGCTAGTCTTTAAATGCATGACATAAAAGTTTTTTTTCTCCAACATGAACATCCAAATGTGTAAATATTTTAATAAGTAGCGAACTATAAGGTTAATTAAATCATTTAGAAAAGTTTTTAAACATATTTATCTACAAACATCCCCATATAGTTTAATGGTGTTTTTCTTTCCAAAAACATTAGATACGTTAGTCTAAAAGATTGACCTCTATGTTCCACTGACCACATTTACATATTCTTCAACATTTCTATCACAACTAGCTCCTTTATATATGACACTCACCCAGATGATCCAGTACTCCCGAGTAGCCTGAAACACTTGTTGAAAAATACTGCTCTAGAAAATGTTCATATATAAGTGTTAGAGTTTAATTGATTGCTGTCAATTGCACTGTATTTGCATTACTTCTGTTGTGTATATTATATCTAGATAGTAACTGTGCATGAAGGAGAAACAAATGTATATTAAGGCTTATTCTGTGGGTTCAGATCTTCCTGCTATGAGAGATGATGTGTGTTCATTGTTGCTGTCTACCAATAAAGAAGATGGCATTATAGCATTATGATGTAAGAATGCTTGCTGGTCTTAAAAAAGCATTCATTGTAGCATCTAGTAACAGGTTTTTTTTAATTTAAATTACTTTATACATTAAGATTTATCCATGTGAGACATTTATAAGAATTATTTGATCTTAAACAATAGCAAGGTCAATGTCAATTAACACCAAGCTGTGATTAAATATGAATACTCCTTATCAGTTCTTAATGCAATTCACCAATGAGTATAACTACATTACTAAAATATATCACATGTTGCAATCAGCATCATGCCCTAGATTAACCCAAAGAGTTTACAGCATATAAACAGATTATGTTGTAGTTTGAGGGATTATTTGGGAAATGATTTTGCTTTTTACTTGAAGATTTTCCAATTTAGGAAATTTCATTTCAGAAGCTGGTATTCTAAAAGTGCTGTGATTGAATTTAATGTAAAATGAAGTTAGAATGATGGCTCATTGGAACCATTTTACTGCTGAGCCATTTCTCAGCCCCATGCTTTTAAACTTTGTTTCCTAAATGTTTCAATCACACATTTTGAAGTTACAAATTTTGTATCAGTGTACTTCATCCACTATCCCCAACAAAATATATGTGTGTGTGTGTGTGTATATATATATATATATATATATATATATATATATATATATATATATATATATATATATATATACAATAAACAGAGAAAGTCCAGCACTCACTTACAAACACTCAGCTAAGATTAAAAGCAAAAATACAAGGGTTAGTTACCGCATCTGACCAAATGGGACAAGCCTCGTCAAGGTCCCTTCCAAAACCTGTGTCCCTAAAACAGCCACACGTCTGAGAGTGCAGTCCCCTTCCGTGTTTTGTATATGTCTAGGGTGATTACATAAGCCTGTGCATCCTTCACTTGTTCCCAGTTTGTTGAATTGAGAACTTGCATTGTGTGGCTTTTTTAGGGACCCAGGTTTTGGAAGGGACCTTGACGAGTTACCTGGGCTTGTCCCATTTGGCCAGATGTGGTAACAAATCCTTCAATTTTTGCTTTTAATCTTAGCTGAGTGCTGGACTTTCTCTGTGTATTGTATAATTTTTTTTGTAATTTTCCCTATGGGCCTTGCACCCAGGCCCGTCTGGGGTTAACTGCCTGTGACTCTGGGGACAGCACAGCTTCCTGTGAGTGCCAGTGAGCACCCAAGGCTGAGCATGTTGCAGGGTCATGGGATGTGTACCCAGTAGAGTCTGAGAGGCCTATGTTTTAAAGGTCTTGCGGACCTGATCCGACAGTGCAGATCAGGTCCGCAAGACCTCGCTGAAAGCGGAGAGCAATACACTCTCCCTATTCAGCATTGCACCAGCAGCTCACAAAAGCTGCTGGTGCAACGCCGCCCCCTGCAGATTCGTGGCCAATCGGCCGCCAGCAGGGGGGTGTCAATCAACCCGATCGTACTCAATAGGGTTGAATTGTGGCGATTCCTGTCCGCCTGCTCAGAGCAGGTGGACAGTGTTATGGAGCAGCGGTCTTTAGACCTCTGCTTCATAACTGCTGTTTCTGGAGCTTGTTAAATGGGCCTCCAAGAGTGCAGTTCCCTTCCGTGTTTTGTATATATAAATATGTATATACTGTGTGTGTGTGTACATGTGTATATATATATATAATGTGTGTGTGTATATGTATATATATAATGTGTGTGTGTGTGTGTGTATATATATATATATATATATATATATATATAATGTGTGTGTGTGTGTGTATATATATATATATATATATATATATATATATATATATATATATATATATATATATATATATATATATATATATAATGTGTGTGTGTGTGTGTGTATATATATATATATATATATATATATATATAATGTGTGTGTGTATATATATATATATATATATATATATATATATATATATATATATATATATATATATATATATATATATATATATAATGTGTGTGTGTGTGTGTGTATATATATATATATATATATATATATATATATATATATATATATATATATAATGTGTGTGTGTGTATATATATATATATATAATGTGTGTGTGTATATGTATATATATA